>NC_134486.1:124596803-124845252 GCF_040206685.1 Ascaphus truei
CATGTGTAAATATTGAACAAACACTTATTGTATGTTCTGTATTTATGATTAACTAACAACATCAGTTCCTTAACCGAAAATGTGTGTGAAAGTGAACATAAATAGTTGTAATAACACTGTACATGCCTGTGTACTTAGAATTTTTGAGTTCCCTAACATACAACATACTATGTTTCTGCAGTAATGCGTGAGGATAAATAGATTAAATGAGTACATAAAAATCATATGTTGTGTAGTGATATCAGTATCATAATGTACATAACTATCATGAGATGACCATTCACAATGGTTATCATGAAGGTGGTCATATTGCAAAAAGTGTTGTTTTTGGTAGAGGATATGTGTGGTACATTAATCGAAGATGTGGCACACCTGAATGTGGCTGTGACTCAACAAGACAACACATGCAGTGTGTGATAATGTGTCTTTCATAGTAGTTCAACTATAGATATGAGTGAACTAATGTGTGACGTACGCTTTGATAAGTAATGAGTTGTTGGGGCATTTAGTAGCTAGAGTTAAGCTTTCAAATGAGTGTGATTAACTTCAGTTGTGCTATTCAGGTTGTAAGAAAGGTATTCCCTTCCCCAAAAAGCCTAATCAGCCACACCTTTCAATGACTTGAAACAGGTGCAAATGGTCTGAACTAAGTTGACCGTGAAATGAGGCTGTAATTAGTGTGTGTGCTGAACCCCACCCCCTCTGTTGAAGTGTATGCTGTGATGAGATATTAATTGCAGCTGCTTTAACACAATGGTAGATGAGCTAAGTAGTCATCTGCAGTGTTTAAGTTATGAAAACAATGACATAACATATGATACGTGTGCCTCATTATGCTGTCTGTATATGACATAAAGCAAAAATGGACCTTTTCATAAGCAACTATAGATGTGTTAGTGCCAGTGATGTTTGTAGGCCGTTACATGCAATTTCTTTGATGCATGCTTAAAATAGGCAGTAATGTCATGTTTGTCGGAGTAAAATCAATAAAATACACAATAATATGATACATATTTCTGTTCTGTACCTGTAGCTACTAATAATTTCTCATGAATATGTGTTACACGTGTACTACCCTGTTGTTCCCCATCTTCGCCCACCATCAATTGCTTCCACTGCAGCTATGCATTTTGGGAATTCACATGTAAATGAGCACGCAATGGCACGTGCTATATTAGTTACTGCTTTTAGTAGGACTACTACATATATGTCTATTTTGAGATATATATATACAGAATCAGACATATACATATATAGATGCAGGTATGCTTATATTGTGAAGACAGTATAAAAAGCAGTGTAAATATGCAAAATAACTGTAAGCAACGACACGCCTAGTACAGTAATATTTATCACCTGCTGGAAATTGTGACGGATAAATTCCAATGTCACGGTCACCAGCCAAGCCTTCCACGACGACGGTAAGTAATTTTGGCCGAAGCAGCTCCTCCAATGGAGTCAATATGAGACGTTGTGGTGTGGGCCCACCTCCAGTGCCAGTAGCATGCACGCGTTGGTCTTGTATTTTCTTTTTCAATTTGGACCTAATATCATCAAATCTTTTCCGACAATGATACTTGTCCCTGACACTATTCCCACAGGCATTGACACCAATGACTATTGTGTCCCACATTTCTTTTTTGCTTGCTGCACTTGTCCGCCCTTGAAAAACATATAAAAGATATGAGGTAAATGAATAATAATATAAGCACCAGTTTCCTACACTGCTAGCTGGTCCAAGAGATATCAAACATGCTGTTTTATGTGTAATATGTGCAGCACATGAGCATTCACTACTAAACCTATACATGTAAGCAAGGTTGCATTCATATTGTATGCAGTTCTGGCAAATTGACCGGCTGTGTTTATTTGTCCTTGTAAGGCATGATAAAAAGCTGTGTTTCCACACTAATGAACATAGAAAGATATTGTGTACCCATATTTGCATATGAACAAAACTCAGATGACCTAGGATCACATGTATTTGAATAATAAATGTAAAGTTACACTTACCTACTAAATGTCCATAGAGACTGTCATAGTGCTCCAGAATGCCAGTGACAAGAGCCCTATTTTCCTGGTCATTGAAGCGAGGATTACGTGGCTTCTCCACACGTTTTTTCCGAGCAGGTTTAGGGTCAGAGCTTGGCTGGTGCTGACTGGACTCTCCTTCTTCCAATGGAAGAGCCTCCAAAAGCTGGCCACCAGCAAGCACGCCACCACCAGACACCCCATCAGCAACTGCGCCACCAGCAGCACTCCCAGCACCAGCACTCCCACTCCTAGCACCAGCACTCCCACTCCTAGCACCAGCACTCACACTCCTAGCACCAGCACTCACACTCCTAGCACCAGCACTCCCAGCACCAGCACTCCCACTCACAGCACCAGCACTCCCACTCACAGCAACAGCACTCCCACTCCCAACAACAGCACTCCCACTCCCAACAACAGCACTCCCACTCCCAGCAACACCACTCGCAGCACCAGCACTCCCACTCCCAACAACAGCACTCCCACTCCCAGCAACACCACTCGGTGCACCAGCAACATCACTCCCCTGAACAGAACGTTCACTCCGACGCGTACTCGCACGAGTAGCACTCCCACTCCCACCAGCATCACTCTTCCCACGCTTTGCGGGCATACTTCCAGCACTCACAAAAAACAGACAAGAAATGTACAGGCAATCACACGACCCACTTCCACATATAAAACAAGACAAAGATGTAAACAAAACAACAAAGGACAAAGCTCACCCAATACACAACAAGTCTCTCAGTCAATATGCAAATGTTCAATCGTCCAGCTCTGTGCGTCTCTCTCTCTCTCACTCCCAACAACACAGAGAATGATTAGCAGTACACGTTGCCTTTAAATATGGCGCGCAATCAAAAACATGCTTGTTTCGCCTGATTCAGCAAGATTTGTGATTGTGCAACCTAACAGCACCCCGCCACGCACGCCGATACACCTGTGTGTGATCGGCTCATCATCGTGAGAGTGGGCGGATTTGTTTTCTGGTTGATTTTGAATGTATTCGGCACTTACTGCATACGGAGAGGGAAAAACGCCAATAACATGACTAATCGATAAGCTTGCCGATTTCACATAATCGTCGCTTACTGCATGAGGCCCACTGTCTACCTTAGAGTGACTCTGCAGTATTGCTAGGGTCAATCCGAAAATGTGCTGCAGACACTAGGGGGCCTATGCAGTAAGCGTTCATAAGCCACTTATCAAGCACTTATCGTCTGAAAATGCCTACTCTATTCAGTAAGCGGTGATAAAAGAGTGAATCGCTCAAAAAAAATTGCTCATAAAAAAAATCATTTTCGGCATGTTCATAAACATGTGCAATTCTAGTAGCAGTGATTAGGCTATGAACGCCTATCACCACTCTAGAATATCACAAAATCCTCACGCCAGAAAAAGTTGGCGTAAAGGTGAAACCTGCAGAGAAGCGGCGAGATGGGAAAAATGCATTTTTCCTGCATACACTGCCGACACAGTTTATCCGAGTGCGGCTCATTCCGCAAGCCGGGAAATGTCCCGGCTTGCGAGCCGCACTCCCTCAGCGTGCCGCGCATCACCGATGCGCGGTCACGCATCATCGGGTGCCAGCGCCCCCTGCACGCGCGTCCAGGGCTCCCCGAGGGAGCCCTGGTGTCCCGCGATCGCGGGACGGCGGCAGGGGGTTCCGGGGGACCCGGCGGACCCGGCAGCGGTAGGGAAAGCGCCCCGATCGGAGGGCGTTCTTCCGCTGCTTCGGCGCGCGCCCGTCACCCTGCGGCGCGCGCCAGGATACTGCTGCGGCCAAGAACGGGCAAATGCTCGAATAAACTTGGCCGCAGCAGTAGGATTGATGCCGGAATCTCTGTAGCTGATATCCATTAATATTAGCACCAGAGACCCCTGGCATAAATCCTATGCAATAAAAATGCATTTACAGTAAACTTCATTACCATAGCAGATAGTCTCAGTGACCCCCTACTTCCCGAAATATAGGCCCCGTTATGGGGTGCCGGTATCTCGTATGCATTTAAATGTCCGTGTCACGTGACCATGGGAATAAAATGCTTAGGAGATACCGGCACCCGATAACGGGGGTCTCTGAGGCTGAAACCAATGCGATTCAGCTCAGAAGACCCCCTGCTCATCTAAACTATTAACAAAATTAAAATGTATACACATAAATTTCGGGCGAGATTTGCACAGGGAGACGGCTCTCTCAGAGCAGCACTCTGCAGCAGATACAACTCGCCATGTTAGGCCTTTTCAGAGGGTCGTTCATCAGGTCACCGGCTAATCGCACGTTTTGTGAATTTTGCTGACAGCTAATGAAGGCTTTCTGAATACCGTGATAGCAACGCTCATAAAAACGGTGATTTAAATGGCCGGTGATTTTTTTTATGAACCATTAGTGCATAGGCCCCATGGTGTAGAAAATAATCTAATAAATGAAAACATGATGAATAGAAAAACCAAATGAACATAAACATAACCACTGATAGTATAGAGTGCAAATAAACGGTATTTAAGGAAAAGCACAGTATCTAGGCACTCAGTGCTGAATTGCTAGGAACAAAATCAATGACAACCACAGTTTGGTATATCCAAAGGATGCTAAATAAGAGTCTATAGGATGCCAATAACGTTGGAGCACCACACTTACGGACAACCACTACTCTCCAATGTAATCACCTCAAAAACAGAGAAAACGGGCACAACAACATGGCATAAAATCCTTAATATGTTGCTGGGGAGTAACAGTTAAAAAGCCACACTCACAATCTAAAAGAAAATATATTTGCTTGATTTGGAGTTTAGGAAGTAGGTCACTCCCACCTGCTTTTATACTCTTTGATACAGGAAATTGGTCCACACATGATATTTTATGTATTTATTTATACACATTAACTTTACACACACTTCTTTCGTTCAGACTGTTGGTTGAGAACCAGTGTATATATACACATTTTTTCTGGATGCGTCACTTCCTGGATACATGCTAGCAGTGAGCACACAGCCCATGGGAGCACACAGAGTGAAGGACACTGCTATGGGAATCCCCACAGGTTAGCTTCACCACCAGATACTCACGAATAGTGGCTTACATCGGCTCCATCTACATCTGACTTCCAGTGATTGGGCTTGACAGAGAGGACGATTTTAGGAGTCATGAATGCATAATTTCACAGTGTCTTACAACGCTGGGCGTGCACTTGCTGTTTCAGCAACTAAACAGTTATTCGCTACACAAATTTGGATAGATTCTTGCAGAGGAGACATACTAGAAAGATAGAGAAGACATGTTTACACCATTGAAGGCCGAAATCTGACTCTAGGACAAAATATGTGGAACTTTAGATATAAGCATTTTTCTGCATACACAGCCCTTAACCACCTGATAGTTACCCACAATACATTTCTACAGCAAAACAAGTTCTTCCCCACAAACCACAGCTATAGCAAAGCCTGGAGTTGTATTCTACATTTGGAAGGAGGAAAACCTGTGTGCAGAGCCTGATACAGGACTGAGGAGGTCAATTCTAGTACTGGCTGCCTTAATTCATCTTTTCAGCTGCTTCACTAGGTCTTTAAAAAGCCTCTAGTACAGACTGAAAGGTCTCGCTGTCCTGAAGGACCTTGACCACTGTAGAGAAAAGGCCTGCACAAAGATTTAAAGTGCCTTACCCCAGCCAAAGGTAACTGATCTCCACCTGTGAACTGTTTATCTGACTGTTGTTAGTAAGGGGCCTAGCCCTGCAATCATAGATAAGGTGGGGTCTAGTCCAGGGGAGTGCAATATTATTTTCCTGCGCCCCCCCTGCTGGCTGTCTGCCCCTCTCCTTGTGCCCCCCCCCCTTCCTTACCTTGGCTCGGTTTTTCTGTGTCATGACGTCACGTTGCCATGACAACTCAACATCACATGACCCCGCGGCATCAAATAGCGATGCGTCACCAGAAGTTTATAGAGACCTTGCAGGTCCCCCGGCATTAATTTAAATGCCTTCAGGAACCGCGCAGGGCTTCTGTAAACCCTGCGCCCCCTGCAGAGAGTCTCATGCCCCACCTGGGGGGTGCCCCCCCCCAGTTTTCGCACTCCTGGTCTAGTCAGTGCTCCCTAGGGGAGTTAGCCCTGTTTTGTTTGTTTTTCCTTTAACCCTGTTTTTGCTGAAACATAAGCTGTGTTTTTGTTGTTTAAACCAACCGGCTATTAAAAGGCTATTTTTCATTATTCTCCTGTTCTAAAAACCTCTGTATATCTCTCCTACATACTGTATGTTGTCAGAAGTGGGAAGAGAGGTGGCCTGGAGACCATCAGGCACATTTTCTGTGATTTTATTTGGAACAGTTCATACAACAGCTTGAATAACAGGAGTGAAAGGGAAGAACCATGTGCAGAGGTGACCAGAATAAAGGGCTACATATCCAGGTAGAAAAAGCTACCAACGCCATAGTCTAACTGGGGGGACTGCTACATATGGTGACCCACACAAGGTACTGATTATGTGACCAAAGTTTACCCCGTTACAAGTGCGAAAAGAAGAAAAAAATAAAAATAAAACCACATAGGTTCTTAAAATCTCAGAAAAAAAAGTCTACAGAGACGCCTGTGAGAGCTACAAACTCTACAAGTGAAGTCTGTCCCACCTGTATGACTGCCAGCTGTATTCTATTATATACAAAGAATATTGATGCAACAGCTTCTCCCAAAGTCAGTGTAAGGAATCGGGGGCCACGTCCCTTGCGGCGTGATCCCTCCTTACCCACTACCAGTACTGCAGCGGCTGCTGCCCCTGCCCCCCGTCGCTACCCATGCCGCCGCCCAGTGCATACCTTGAACTCTGCCGCCGCCATCTAGGATTCTGGCACTGGTGTTACAGACTCTCAGCTGTGCTCTGCTATTTCCTGGTCTCTCAGCCACTCACGAGCAGCTCCTCGACACGCCGCCGCCATGCCCCTCGTCCGATTGGTCACTGTCGCTTTAAATATCCTGCTTTGCCTTCACTTCCTTGCTCTGCATAGCTCCTTGCTTCCTGTGTAGCCTGGAAACTGTGTCGTGCTCCTGTTTGTCTTTACTCCTACAGATTTGAACCGGCTTGTCTGACTTACCTCCCTGGCTCCCGACTTCGGCTTACCCATCACGATTCTTACCTCTCAGACCCTTGGACACGGAAACGGATTTAACTACGGAACTCTCTATACTCCTGAACTCGGCAAGTACAACGACTATTCTGAATCTTAACCCAGGCCTGGCCACACTACAACCACATCCCGGACCCGCTCCCTCTGCTGTCGGTGTGTATATTCAACATCCCACCTCAGTACAGGGGACTGGCCTGGTCTGTGGGCTGCACAGCGTGACATTATGCAGAGCCCAACAGAAACAGACCTGACTGAGGTGGGCCAACTAATCAGGGAACTTGCAATTTGCATTGGTACTTTGGGAACTCAGATCACAAGCCTGGTACAGCAGCTTTCCCAGCTTTCACTACAGCCTATTCCGGCCCCAGCCGCGCAGGTTGGCGACCGGCCATCAGAACTCAGGATTCCCACATTAAAGCATATGCGGGTGACCCTCTAGTCTGTCGTGGGTTTTTGAACCAATGTGAAATACAGTTTGAGATTTCTCCCAGCCTGTTCCCCACCGCACGCACCAAGGTAGCCTATGTTTACTCTCTTTTAACAGGGGACGCCTTGGCATGGGCCTCTCCCATCTGGGAGTTGCGTGCGGAAACCACCCATGATTCCGCCAAGAATTCCAGCAGGTATTTGATATTCCCGTCCGCAGTGATACTGCCGCTGCTTCTCTTGTTCAATTGTCTCAAGGTCGCAGGTCTGTTGCCATATACGCATTGGAATTCCGGACTGTCGCGGCGGAGACGCATTGGAACCAAGAAGCCCTTATTGCTATGTTTTGGCAAGGTTTGTCCAACTCTGTAAAGGATGAACTTGCAGTCCACCCCAGGCCCCAGGGATTGGAGGAATTGGAGGAATTGATCGCACAATGCATACAAGTGGATCAGCACCTTCAACAGCGCCGTCATGAACGCCAGCGTCCCAGAATTTTCTCTTCTGAACCTATTCTTCCCAGGTCCTTCCCAGCTATTCGCCCTGTTCTAGATGCTGTGGAACCCATGCAGATTGCCAGTCAGGAGTTCCGTAATACCGACAAGACTGCCGATAGAAACCCTGACCAGACTGCCGAAAGGGCTCGTCGCTGGAATGAGGGCCTTTGCTACTACTGTGGATCTTCTGAGCATACGGTACATTTTTGTCCTTTAAGGCCCAAAGAACAACACGACTAATGGGGCAAGAGGGACTCATTTTGGGGTCAATATCTTCTCACCCTACCTCTGAAGAGGAACTCCCTAAGAGAATTATGCTTCCAGTCTCGCTTCAAGGTCCGAATTTTCTCGTAACAACCACCGCTTTTCTTGATTCAGGATCCGGTGGTAACTTTGTGGATCAAGATTTTGCTACCCTTAACAAGATTCCGCTCATCGCTAAGAAATCACGATTGGCCTCGAGGCTATTGAGGGTCGTCCTTTGCAACCTGCCTTCATCACGTTAGAGATTCTTCCTCTCACCCTTTCTGCCGGTACTCATACCGAAATCATATCCTTTGACGTGATGCACTCTCCTGCCGTTCCAGTTATCCTAGGATTACCCTGGCTACAGCAGCACAACCCACACATTGATTGGAGGGACGGCAAGACAATTCAGTGGGAGCCAGAGTCAGATGCCTTACCATTGCCGGTCATTTCTCCTACCACAGTCCTCGCGGGAGTGGAGACGCCCTCGGCTAATGATTCCGCTGTTCCTGAAGCATATGCGGATTTCATCGACGTGTTTAGCAAGACACAATCGGAGTTTCTACCTACTCACAGACCTTATGATTGCCCCATTGATCTGGTTCCCGGCGCTGTTCTTCCGAAATGTAAGTCCTACCCCTTGTCTCTCCCTGAAACTGAAGCCATGGCAGCATACATCAAAGAAAACCTTGAAAAAGGATTCATTCGTAATTCTTCGTCCCCCGCTGGTGCCGGTTTCTTTTTTGTCAAAAAGAAAGATGGATCCCTGAGACCATGCATTGATTACCGAGGGCTCAATCTCATCACAGTCAAGAATCGATACCCCCTTCCGCTGATCTCTGAACTTTTTGATAGGCTTTAAGGGGCAATTTTTTTTTCCAAGTTAGACCTCCGAGGAGCTTACAATCTTGTTCGCATCCGAGATGGCGATGAATGGAAGACTGCCTTCAATACCAGAAGCGGCCACTACGAGTATCTTGTGATGCCCTTCGGCTTATGCAATGCTCCTGCTGTTTTTCAGGATTTTATGAATGATGTCTTCCGTGATGTTCTCAACTCTTTCGTAATCGTCTATCTGGACGATATCCTAATTTTTTCTAAAAATTTCAAGATCATGTCCAGCATACCAGGCTTGTTCTCGCTCGCCTTCGTGTCAATAATCTCTACGCTAAGCTCGAGAAATGTCTTTTTCATCAAACCTCTACTGCCTTCTTAGGCTATATAATTTCAGATAAAGGATTTTCTATGGACCCTGAAAAACTTAAGGCTGTTTTGAATTGGCCTCTGCCCAACTCTCTCAAAGCCATCCAGCGTTTTTTGGGCTTCTCCAATAACTATAGAAAATTCATCCGAAATTTTTCTACCATTGTGGCTCCCATTACGGCCCTTACCAAGAAGGGAGCTGACCCGTCTGTATGGCCTCCGCAAGCCGTCTCGTCCTTCGAAACCCTGAAACAAGCTTTTGTCTCGGCACCCATTCTGCGACATCCCGATGTTAGTCTTCCTTTTACTTTAGAAGTTGATGCGTCTGATTGTGGTACAGGCGCCATCCTGTCCCAGAGATTCTTCCCTCAAGATAAGCTTCATCCATGCGGTTTTTTTTCAAAGAAGTTTTCGCCCGCTGAAAAGAACTGTGATGTTGGCAATAGAGAGCTCTTGGCTATCAAGATGGCCTTACAGGAATGGCGACATCTCCTGGAAGGTTCCCGCGAACCTATTTCTACATTGACTGATCATAAAAATCTTCTTTATATCGAAAATGCACGTCGTCTGGGGTCTCGTCAAGCCCGTTGGGCACTATTTTTCTCAAGATTTAATTATACTCTGTCTTATATTCCCGGTTCTAAGAACACAAAAGCTGATGCCTTGTCCCGACAATTTTCTCCGGAGGAAAGATCCGAAGAAACCCCTGAAACTATCGTACCCTCTAAGTTTATAATTTCCGCCAACTCATTTGACATTCTCGAAAAGATCGTTGAAGCTCAAACACAAATTCCGAGTGGTCTAGAGGTACCGGAAGGAATTCTCTATGCCGCACCCAGGTTTCATCAAAAGATACTAGAATGGGGCCACTCTGTCCGTTCAGCCGGCCACCCCGGCTTCAAAAGAACTTTGGATCTTATCAAGTGTACTTTTTGGTGGCCTAATATGGCAAAGATGGTTCATGAATTTACTAGTGCTTGTCCAGTATGCGCACAAAACAAGACTCTTCATCAAAGACCCTCAGGCTTGCTCATGCCCTTGCCAGTACCTGAACATCCATGGTCACATATTTCAATGGATTTCATTGTGGATCTACCCCCTTCCAGAGGGATAAATACCATTTTGGCCATCGTTGACCGTTTTTCAAAACAGGCCCACTTTGTTCCACTCAAAGGACTTCCCTCCACGCCCACCCTAGCTGATATCTTCACCAAGGAGGTGTTTCGCATGCATGGGATACCTACATTCATAGTCTCGGACCGAGGCACGCAATTTATATCTAAATTTTGGTGGGCTTTCTCCAAGAGGCTTGGCATGGCGCTATCCTTCTCATCAGGCTATCACCCCCAGACTAATGGGCAAACTGAAAGACCAAACGCTGGAACAATACCTACGGTGTTTTATTTCCGATTCCCAGGATAATTGGGTTGACCTGCTACCTTGGGCAGAATTTGCAACCAATTCACTTCGTAATGAATCCACGCACGAAACCCCGTTCTTCGTGAATTATGGTTTCCACCCAAGTCGACTGCCAATCTCAAGCATTCCGGTAGGAGTGCCAGCGGCTGATGAACGGGTAACTACTCTTCAGGAGTCATGGATCAAGATTCAGTCCGCGCTTCTTAGCGCCGCTCAGAAATTCAAGTCTCAGGCAGACCACCGTCGTCAACAGGCCCCTAATTACAAGCCAGGGGACCGAGTTTGGCTTTCGTCCAAGAACATCAAGTTGAAGTCTCCGACCCCGAAATTGGCACCCCGATTCTTAGGGCCTTTTCTGATCCAGGAACAAATCAATCCTGTGGCATTTCGTCTGCAACTTCCGTCTTCCATGAGGATTCCAAACGTATTCCACGTTTCCTTGCTTAAGCTATTTGTCCAGAGCAAACGGTTCCCTGCTAAGACCTATAAACCCAAACCAGTCACGGTCCAAGGACACCCTGAATTCGAAATCCAGACAATCATGGATTCTCGTGTATCCAGAGGAAAGATACAATTCCTTGTTCACTGGAAGGGTTATGGCCCAGAAGAATGCTCTTGGGTACCCAAGGAGGACATCCATGCTCCAGTTCTCTTGGACCACTTCCACAAGAAATTTCCACAGAAGCCTTGCATGGATCGCCCTGAAGTCGATCCTGAAGGGGGGGTACTGTAAGGAATCGGGGGCCACGTCCCTTGAGGCGTGATCCCTCCTTACCCACTACCAGTACTGCAGCGGCTGCTGCCCCTGACCCCCGTCGCTACCCATGCCGCCACCCAGTGCATACCTTGAACTCTGCTGCCGCCATCTTGGATTCTGGCACTGGTGTTACAGACTCTCAGCTGTGCTCTGCTATTTCCTGGTCTCTCAGCCACTCATGAGCTTTAAATATCCTGCTTTGCCTTCACTTCCTTGCTCTGCATAGCTGCTTGCTTCCTGTGTAGCCTGGAAACTGTGTCGTTCTCCTGTTTGTCTTTACTCCTACAGATTTGAACCGGCTCGTCTTACTTACCTCCCTGGCTCCCGACTTCGGCTTACCCATCACGATTCTTACCTCTCAGACCCTTGGACACAGAAACGGATTTAACTACGGAACTCTCTTTACTCCTGAACTCGGCAAGTACAATGACTATTCTGAATCTTAACCCAGGCCTGGCCACGCTACAACCACATCCCGGACCCGCTCCCTCAGCTGTCGGTGTGTATATTCAACATCCCACCTCAGTACAGGGGACTGGCCTGGTCTGCAGGCTGCACAGCGTGACAGTCAGTGTGAAGAATACATCTGAATGTGCCAGAATGGAGGACAAAATGTTGTTTGTCTGTATTGAACCCGGCCACGCGAAAGTGTCCATTTAAGCCTTTTGATGATGAGCATGTCCCTTATGTGCTCCCAGAAATGAGACGCTACAGGGAATCGCCCCTAGGATGTTGGAGAATGCCTGGACCCTAGGAAAATGGAAGAGTTATGTCCCTACATCCTTGAACATTAACGCTGGAAGCAAGGGCAGGACCCCATGAACACCAAATATTTCCACCTGCAACTGCAAGAAAAGCATGGTGGGTGCAGTGAAACTACAGGAGTTTCAAGCAAAGAATTCAATATTCCTGATGTGCCAGAGTCTTCCAAAGTAAAGAGGAAGAGAAATTAAAAGAAAAGAGGTTCTTAGCTTAGCGTGAAAGTTGCAGACACGTCCACAGTTGATCCTGTGACATCAGAAGGGACCTGAGATGTCCTGCAGCCTAAAGTGGATGGAAAATTCATTCCAGGAATGGTGGAATCTCCAGAGGGCCCAAGTCAGGAATCCTGAAGAAGTGTCTGTCAGGTTCTGACAGTGAGAAACCCTCAACAAACAATACCAGGGATGCGGAGCCAGAACAAGTAAGTGATGATCCTTTGACCTGCCCTGAAGATGGACTGCAAACTGCCAGATATGACTGTGATCACCTCTGTGAACAATTGGAACAGGCGATAGAAGATAACGCTAAGCTGCAGAGTCGGCGACCTGAGGACTGATCTAGAAATGGTGAACGCTACTATTGCCACTTGGTCAAGAAACAGAGCAGCTCTGATGAAGCTGACTGGAAGCAAAAGTATGAGGAAGCTCAGGCAAAGCTGAAAGTCTCTCTGAAGAAGGCACTCAGTCTCAGTATAAGCATGAACTCTCAGAAGGAGTCTCAGTCTCAGCACAGAGCTGGGAATCTCCAAAAAGGAGTTTTGCAGTCTTAGTACCAACTTGGGAGTCTCTCCTAAAGAGATTCGTAGTCAGTACAGAGATGGAAATCTCTCAGAGAGAGAGAGTTCCCACTCTTAGCATAGAGCTGGATTTCTCTCGCCAGGAGGTCAGCGGTCTCAGTATAGAACTGGAAATCTCTCAAAAGGAATTTTACAGTCTCGGTGCACAACTGGGAGTCTCTCAAAAGGAGATTTGCAGTCTCGGTACAGAGCTGGAAGTCTCTCAAAAAAGGTTTGCAGTCTCAGTACTGATCTGGAAGTCTCTCAGAGCTGTATTGAAGTTTAAATAAGTAAAACCCTAGAAACTAAAGAAAGTGATTCCACTGGCTTCTCGTAGCACACAAAGTGTTACTGGGTTAACAAGTCGAAGGCACCTTATGAAGAATGGGGCATGGTATCAAACTCAACAGGTTCTAAACAACATAACCTTTATTATTCTGGACAACAAGCCTATCAGTGTGAAGCTAGACCAGTTGATGGATAGCACCACTGTCACAACATACTTTTGAGCTCTACTTCTCCCTGAGCGCTCCAACCTGTACAAAGCACTCTACCCTCTTCTGGGCTAGAGAACATAATTTTCTGCCATGAGACATCTTACAGTCCATTTATTTGTATAGGCTGTAATGTATTCCAGCACACTGCTTAGTAAATATGGCCCACTGTCTTTATCTTTTATAAGATTATATGTACTAACTTAAGTCACAAGGTCACTTTGTTATATTATCTTCTCACTGCTTCTACTATATTTTCTGTGATTCACCTTGTTTGTACTTGTGTGTGTCAGTACATATTACATCGTGCTTGAAGTCCTTTCAAGGGTACAATCAACAAAATACAGTGGCGAAAAAAAGTTTGTGATCCCCAATGATAATTACGTAAATGCCATAGATTTTTCATAATAACCATCTTGAATAAAAAATACTATTTTCTTAAATATACAATAGGGTTTATACTAACCAATTCCATTTAATTTGAAACAAAATTATGTATGAATTAGACAAACAATGAGTAATTAAGAGTCGTAAGCTGCAAAAGTAGGTGAAACCCGTGTTTTATCAGCTAAAGTAAAGGGAATAATTAGAATCAGGTGCTTAAATAATTAGATCTAAGCATAAGTATTTGGGCGCTCTCTTATAGGGCCTCATGCAGTAAGCGCCGAAAAAGTGATCTCGGCAAGTGTTCACTATCGGCATGATTTTGGCGATTTGCCCTCGCAGTATGCAATAAGGGCCGAATCCCTGGCGAATCACTGCGAATGCAAAACGCTGATTAGCCGGTGACTAAACAGTCTGTCTCCCGATAACCTGGTGATACGCCGTTTCTGCCGATATGTGTTTGCAGCAGAGAGAGATCCGCCACTCTCTCTGCGCAAACATCGGCAAAATAAAAATATATAAAAAATTTTTTTACTCATAGTATACATGTGCAGGGGGTCTCCGGAGCTGAACCGCATTGGTTTCAGGTCCGGGGACCCCCTGCTTCCCGAGATACAGGCCCCTTTATGAGGTGCCGGTATCCCTCTGCATTTAAATGTCCCGATCACGTGACCGCGGAATGTAAAAAAAGCAAAGGGATACCGGCACCCCATAAAGTGGCCTGTATCTCGGAAAGCAGGGGTTCCCCGGACCTAAAACCAAAGCGGTTCAGCTCCGGAGACCCTCTGCACATCTACACTATGAGTAAAACACACATATAAATAAACAATCATTCCTTACCTTTGCGGCTATCTGCTATAGTAATGAAGCAGCATTAATGTATTTTTAATAATAGTGTACGGGAGCAGGGGGTCCAATAGCTGAATCGCATTGATTTTTGGCTCAGGCACCCCCTGCTTCCCGAGTTACAGGCCCCGGTATGTGTCATCGGGTGCCAGTGTCGCCGCTATCTTTATAGAGCCCACGTCGCGTCTTGGACGCTATAAAGATGGCGGCGACATTGGCCTCTGATGCCCCATCATGGGGCCTGTAACTCGGGAAGCAGGGGGTCCCTGAGCCACAAGTCAATGCGGTTCAGCTCAGGGGTCCCCCTGCTCCCGCACAATATTATTAAAATACATTAATGCTGCTACATTACCATAGCGGATAGCCGCTAAGGCAATGAAGGGGTTAAGGCATAATAGCATGTTTATTGGGGACAATTGCCCCCAATAAACATGGCAATAAACAACATCACTCCCTGTGCCCCCAACAACCCCTATACCCCCATTACATATACTAAATTTTTGTGATGTACAGCAATGATACGAGAGGCCGGCGGTTGCCCTCGGGTGTTCCCCGCAGGCCTGCCTTACCAATTCTGTGCCCCCCAAATAAAATCTAACAACACAAATACTTTACAATAAATAACCCCCCCCCCAACACATACAGTATAGTACAGTAATGTGCAAAATTACTATTATCCACATATGGATAATAGTTAATGTGCCCATTTTAAATACATAAAGAACAATAAATACAATAAATACATATTGCACTCACCCATGTCCGGCTGCCACGATGAAGGCCATCCTCATCTTCATCACCGTCCATGCCCCCTCCGATGCTGCAAAACATAAACAAGAATAAAAACAGCCAATGTAATGTCCCCAAACCCCTTACAGTCATTAAGGGGTTAACCCACCCTCACCCACCACTCGGGAGGCCTACATACCCTCCCCCACTACACCCCCACCCTGTGAGGCCTTACCACTCTCACACACTACCCAGCCGGGAGGCCTACCCACATACCCTTGGGGCCAATACCCTCTTCCCGCACCCCCAGTACCCACAATAAAAACAATACACAGTCCCACAATAAACATCATTATATTTATTAAATACATAACCCAGCCCTTGTGCCCCCCCATAAATACATGATTTATTATTTTACATACAGGGTTAATACCCCAGGCCCACGGGAGTCCCCGGTGGGCCTGACGGGTCACCTCACAGACCTACAGTAGCCCAGCACCATGTTTCAAACAGGGTCTGGAGGCCTGCGGGTGGTCCCTGCCAGGCGCCATGGTCCACCAGGTGGTCTCCGCGGGTCACTGTGGGCCACAATGGGGTCCCCACGGGTAGGCCCGTGGCTGTCTGGGGGCCCCGGGTCAGACCCACAGGTGTCTGAGGGGCCTTGTGTGGTTCCCACGGGGGACTGGGGACCCACGGATTGTCCCTACAGGTCCGCGGTGCCCCCACAGATGTGGGGCCTCCGGTTCTTCCCCGCAGGTGTCCCTTGTGGACCCGGCAGCCTGGTAACCGTGAGAAGCCCGAGGAGACCGCAGGTCCCCTGCAGACCTGAGGAAACAACCCTGTATATAAAAAAAAAAAACATGTCCTATACATTAAATAAATCAATCCCCCCCCCACAACACATACAGTACTATAATGTGCAAAAGAACTATTATCCAGATAGGGATAATAGATTATTTGCCCATTATTAAACACATTAAGTAGCATAATAAAATAAATAAAGTTCTACTCACCTCATCAATAAGAAGCCCCCTCGCCAGCAAAATCCATGTCCTCCATTGCCAACAAAATACATAGCCAATACATTGCAATTACATTCTGATATCAATTAACCCCTTAATCACCTTATCGGATAATAACCACAAAGGTAATTAAGGGGTTAAGCCACCTGGCCCGATACCCACCCTTCACCCATTCATTTGTACAGTGGCTTTATCATGCAACTATATATATATACACACATGATGAACCAATATACAAAGAAATGTTTAAGGGTTATCAAAAACATGCTCTAATAAAAATATCACTTCTCCATATCAGCCACAGTAAAATAAAATTCTATTTTCTTAAAAATTCACATCTCATCTTCCAATCAAAAGCATCAAATGCCAATCAAAACATTGAATTTACATTGTATACATGATGCATACAATCTATGCAACATGTACACTCTGCCAATCAATGTTAACAAGAAATTATTCCAAACAAAATACCATTACATCCAAACAAGAAAACTATTTAAACCAAGCAAGTCACCATAAATCAATTAGCATTCATTAATCAAATCCCAAAACAATTAAAATACCATCCATAACAATTACACAATTAACTATTTAAATCGTTAAACCGAACAAGTTACCATCAGACAAAATATAAGTACCAAAAAGAATACAATATACAAAAGCAAGCCTCACCCTGACCTAAAGTACAGCATACAACACCAAAAATTACATCTATCTAATTACAAAAAACATTACACACATTTATGCATAGCAGCATAGCCAAAATCATTTTAAAGACATCAAAACAAGCATTTCCTACCAAACCATTTCTTACCCTGTATGTATATATCGATCTATCGATCTAGACATACATACATACATATATATAGTGGCAAGAAATGATCTTAAAAAAAAACAACTATCACATGTAAAAAAACAAAAAAACATGTACAAGTACAAAAATACATTTTTTTTGTTGACTTACCATTACTTCACCCACTCACCGACTCCCGTTGAACCGCTTACTCTTGAACCAATCCACGCACAGGAACTCATAAAATAAAAAAACATAAGATAATAAACCATAAAATCATAAACAAAGCTTGTCTTTTATTTGTAATCCATTCCGTCACCGTCTTCATCTGTACTCTTCCGTCTTCCGGCTTCTTCTGGGGTCTTCTGGGGATCTTCTTACCGTCTGCTGCCACGCCCTCTTCTCTTCTTTCTTCCGGAGATCCGTCCTCCTCGGTGTCTGCCTTCAAAATGAGATGACACAGGCTTTTATAGACATTTGATGCTTTTGATTGGAAGATGAGATGTGATTTTTTTTTTTTATTACTTACATTTTTATTGAGCATTTTTTTTGTACATACAAAATAAAAATAAACAAAACATATAACAGATAAAGGGGGGTCGAGGAGGGAAGCATTTGTAACAATATAGCATTGTACACAACAATTTAATTACCACATGTATCACTCTGTTCCAAATATTCTAATCTATATATGGGGATATACCTGCTTGGTGAAACCAAGAAGCCCAAATCTCAGAGAATTGCGAGGTAGAGCCATTCAGATAGGCTGAGAGTTTTTCCATATAAACTACAGTATATGCCAAATTTTGTTATTTATTTGGTTTAAGGATGGGGGGGCAGGTTGTTTCCAATTTTTGGCAATTGTACACCGTGTAGCATTTAACATTTGGGCTAGTACTCTAGCTTTTTTCGGGGAATATTGGCCATTGGCTTGCTTAGCAATATATATATTGGGTCATGTGGGACAGTGATTTCTAGGATCTTGTGTATTAAGGTGAACACTTCCGTCCATGTTTGTTGGATTTTGGGACATGACCAGAATATATGCAGAATATTCCCCACTTCACCACAGCCATGCCAGCACAGAGGGGAGACACCTGGAAGGAAAGAGTGCAGCCTGGCAGGAGTCATATACCATCTGAATATTAACTTGTAAATATTCTCTTTAATTACAACGCACGATGAATTTTTGGAGGCAGCTTCCCAGATGTCTTTCCAAGTATCGAGGTCTATACAGACGTTAAGATCTTTTTCCCAGGATACCATATAGTTATCGGGGGTTTGATTGCTCTTGATAGAGGATAAACTTTGATATATTCTGGAGATGATACCCTTTGTGTGAGATGTGATTTTTTAAGGAAATAGGATTTTATTTTACTGTGGCTGATATGGAGAAGTGATATTTTTATTAGAGCATGTTTTTGATAACCCTTAAACATTTCTTTATATATTGGTTCATCATGTGTATATATATATATATGAAACAAGGCAGCAGGCACTCTGTAAACAATGAAGAGCTGATGCTTATCCCATATGCGATATTGAATCAACAGGTATTACCAGATCTTCATCCGGAAAGAAGAGACAGCACTCAGCCAAGTTGAAATAACAATATATTGAGGTAACAAAAACCAAGGCACTACATCCGACATTTCGGTCAGCTACACGTGACCTTCCTCAGGGATGTGCGTTGAAAGAGTGCCAGTGAACAAACATATATACCCAAGCCAATCAAAAATAATCAAACTCACCCGTGTGCATACCAATTGCAAGCATGCAAATTCAAACAGGTGGGGTTGGTGACACGCAATCGCGTCGTGGAACACACCGCCATCTTGCAGCATCATCTACACTGCTGCACACATACAGGCACTGTGATTCTACTTTGTCTGCATCCGCGCCAACATCCGGCGCCGTCGTATGACGTCATGCTATGCGCCATATTCGCGCATGTGCAGTGCAAACCAAAGGCTCATATAACCTATCCATGTAAATACATAGTAATGTTTGCAAAGCAGCGACACTCACAGGTGCCTGGATGTACTGCACAGTATAGATTACCCAAAATGCTGCACCATGTCTGCCCACTATGTCTGTAGGCATACATATATATATATATATGTGTGTATATATATAGTTGCATGATGAAACCACTGTACAAATGAATGGGTAAAGGGTGGGTATCGGGCCAGGGTGGCTTAACCCCTTAATTATCTTTGCGGTTATTATCCGATAAGGTGATTAAGGGGTTAATTGATATCAGAATGTAATTGCAATGTATTGGCTATGTATTTTGTTGGCAACGGAGGACACGGATTTTGCTGGCGAGGGGGCTTCTTTTTGATGAGGTGAGTAGAACTTTATTTATTTTATTATGCTACTTAATGTGTTTAATAATGGGCAAATAATCTATTATCCCTATCTGGATAATAGTTATTTTGCACATCATTGTACTGTATGTGTTGTGGTATGGGGGGGGATTGGTGTATTTAATGTATAGGACATGTTTATTATTTTACATACAGGGTTATTTCCTCAGGTCTGTGGGGACCTCTGGAGACCACCTGCGTTCTTCTCTGGCTCCTCACGTGTACCAGGCTGCCGGGTCCACGGGGGACACCTGTGGGGAAGAACCGGTGGCCCCACATCTGTGGGGGCACCACGGACCCGTAGGGACCACCCGTGGGTCCCCAGACCCCCGTGGGAACCACACAAGGCCCCTCAGACACCTGTGGGTCTGACCCGGGGCCCCCCAGACAGCCATGGGCCCACCCGTGGGGACCCATTGTGGCCCACGGTGACCCGCGGAGACCACCTGGTGGACCAAGGTGCCCGGCGGGGACCACTCACAGGCCTCCAGAACCTATTTGAAACATGGTGCTGGGCTACTGTAGGTCTGTGAGGTGACCCATCAGGCCCACCGGGGACTCCCGTGGGCCTGGGGTATTAACCCTGTTTGTAAAATAATAAATCATGTATTTATGGGGGGGCACAGGGGGTGGGTTATGTATTTAATAAATATAATGATGTTTATTGCGGGGCTGTGTATTGTTTTTATTGTGGGTACTGGGGGTGGGGGAAGGGGGTATTGGCCCCAAGGGTATGTGGGTAGGTCTCCCGGCTGGGTATTGGATGAGGGTGGTTAGGCCTCATGGGGTGGGGGGGTGTAGTGGGGGAGGGTATGTAGGCCTCCCGAGTGGTGGGTGAGGGTGGGTTAACCCCTTAATGACTGTAGCGGTTAATAACCGCTATTGTGATTAAGAGGTTAGGGGACATTACATTGGCTGTTTTTATTCTTGTTTATGTTTTGCAGCATCGGAGGGGGCATTGACGGTGATGAAGATGAGGATGGCCTTCATCGTGGCAGCCGGACAAAGTTGAGTGCAATATGTATTTATTGTATTTATTGTTCTTTATGTATTTTAAATGGGCAAATGCACTATTATCCATTTGTGGATAATAGTAATTGTGCCCATTACTATACTGTATGGGTTAGGGGGGGTTATTTCTTTATAAGTATGTATGTGTTTTGCCATTAATTTGGGGGGGCACAGAATTGGTACTGCAGGCCCGTGGGTAACAGCCGAGGGCCCCCACCGTCCTATAGTATCATTGATGTGCATATATGTGTATGTTAGGGGGGTATAGGGGTTGTTGGTGTAATATATATATATATATATAGCAGAATAAATTAGTTCTTCAGTATTCGGTGATACCTTTTTTATTGGACTAACAATTTATGTCATAGGACAAGCTTTCGAGAGTTATCCTCTCTTCTTCAGGTCAAGCAAAAATAAAAAAGGTATCACCGAATACTGAAGAACTAATTTATTCTGCACTATCCCAACTGGACTAACATGGCTATTTTCTGCTATATATATATATATATATATATATATATATATATATATATATATATATATATATATATATATATATATATATACACACACACACATATATATATTGTGACACACAGAAATATCGCTCAACACTTAAATAAATTGTGTCCAGAACACCTGTTAATAAGTCATATATTGTAAGACTAAACAGTGGTGCTAAAGGTTAAATAGATATGAAAACAACAAGGAGGAAAGCAACCTTTAAATAGCACACGGACATAAATGAAAGTGTAACAAAAAGAAAAATCAACCTACACTGAGATCTTGTGACCACATGTAAAAATATTATGCCATATAATTTGATGCAATGGTTACATGTTACAAGTAATAGGGGTAACAAAATGCAAAATACGTCACCGCTCAGTAGGTAGATGTCACAGACAAAGGTAGGTCAAAACTCCATGTCAGATGGAAAAAGGTAGGGGCCGCCCTAAGCAAGACTTCCACTCCTGTGGGAGTCTACCTTTTCCATCTGACATGGAGTTTTGACCTACCTTTGTCTGTGACATCTACCTACTGAGCGGTGACGTATTTTGCATTTTGTTACCCCTAGTACTTGTGTACCTATAACATGTAACCATTGCATCAAATTATATGGCATAATATTATTACATGTGATCACAAGATCTCCGTGTAGGTTGATTGTCACGCAGGTGTGCTTAGACAAAGCCACCTGTGCCCTGTATATGTCTTGCTTTGGATCTTTATTTAGACCCTTGCCTCCAGGTCCATTATGTCTAGGTAGTGTTGAGCCCCCCTCTCCTTTAATATTTCATCCCTTGTTTGAATCACTTCAATAAAATTCTTTATGTTACACTTTCATTTATGTCCGTGTGCTATTTAAAGGTTGCTTTCCTCCTTGTTGTTTTCACACACATGATATATATATATATATATATATATATACATATATATATATATATATATATATATATATATATATATATATATATAGTTAAGTTATGGTGAGTAAAAAAAGTGACAAAAACCCTCCACAGGAAAGCAAATATGCAAATATAGCTGTATGCTCATCTGCATGTCTTAGGCAGGTCTGCAACCCCGCCTTTCCCCATTATCACCCAGCATACAGCACTTCCACTGCAGCAAGGGATTCTGGGAAATGACATGCAAATGAGCACACAGTGTCACTTTTTGCCTCAATAACCATTTTTAACATGGTTCCCTATAGGCTTAAGCTTGCTGCATGGTCACAGCTTTGAGCACAGCCAGGGTTAAGGTGCATACCCAGAAAACCACCCACAGACAGCTGTTTCGACCTTGATGGGTCTCATCAGTGTGGGGTTGATTTTACTGGGAATGCAAGAGAGGCTATGGGATAGGCTAAACCCTAATACTGAGTTAAGTTATGGTGAGTAAAAAAAGTGACAAAAACCCTCCACAGGAAAGCAAATATGCAAATATAGCTGTATGCTCATCTGCATGTCTTAGGCAGGTCTGCAACCCCGCCTTTCCCCATTATCACCCAGCATACAGCACTTCCACTGCAGCAAGGGATTCTGGGAAATGACATGCAAATGAGCACACAGTGTCACTTTTTGCCTCAATAACCATTTTTAACATGGTTCCCTATAGGCTTAAGCTTGCTGCATGGTCACAGCTTTGAGCACAGCCAGGGTTAAGGTGCATACCCAGAAAACCACCCACAGACAGCTGTTTCGACCTTGATGGGTCTCATCAGTGTTGGGTTGATTTTACTGGGAATGCAAGAGAGGCTATGGGATAGGCTAAACCATAATAACTTAACTCAGTATTATGGTTTAGCCTATCCCATAGCCTCTCTTGCATTCCCAGTAAAATCAACCCCACACTGATGAGACCCTTCAAGGTCGAAACAGCTGTCTGTGGGTGGTCTTCTAGGTATGCACCTTAACCCTGGCTGTGCTCAAAGCTGTGACCATGCAGCAAGCTTAAGCCTATAGGGAACCATGTTAAAAATGGTTATTGAGGCAAAAAGTGACACTGTGTGCTCATTTGCATGTCATTTCCCAGAATCCCTTGCTGCAGTGGAAGTGCTGTATGCTGGGTGATAATGGGGAAAGGCGGGGTTGCAGACATGCAGATGAGCATACAGCTATATTTGCATATATATATATATATATATATATATATATATATATATATATTTATTTCGTGTGTGGCTGTTGTGTGTGTATTTTTTTAATTGTGGGTAGTGGGGGTGGCCGAAGTGGGTATTTGCCCCAATGGTGGTTTGTTTAGGGCTTGCGGGTGGGTAGCGGGAGGGCATAACCCCTTCATGACCGTAGCGGTATTAACCGCTAAGGTCGTGAAGGGGTTAAGTGCACCCGCAACCCCCCCGCAAGCCCTAAACAACCACCAAGGGCAAAATACCCCCTTCACCCACCCCCGCTACACACAATAAACCTGGCACGGCTGGTTAACCTCTTCATTGCCTTAGCGGTTAGCCGCTAAGGTAATGAAGTGGGTTTTAAATGCATTTTTCCTGCCTCGGATGCATGCCGGGGGGCTCCGGTGCTGGAATTAATGGGTATCAGCTCCGGAGACCCCCGGCATCAATCCCAGTCAGGAAAAAGGCCTGATTTTTTCTAAGTGTCGACTTTGCCGATGCTTCTCCACCACCAACTTGCCAACTTTAGTTGGCGGGATGGATTGGCGTACAAATCTCAATTCTAGAGTGCCGATCAGCAGCGTAAAGCTGATCGGGGCTACTAGAATTCAGCCGATTTCAAAAAGTGCCGAAAAGTGGCTTATTGGCACCCGCATGCCTTTAAGTTTTTATCGGGAACAAAAATTGCCGATTTTGGCCACTTTTCGGCGCTTACTGAATCGGGACGGCAATTTTTGCGGGAAAATTGCGGAAAAAAGCCTTTTCGGCGCTTACTGCATGAGGCCCATAGTTCTAAAACGTGTAACTATATAATATAAAGTGTTAAATATCACCAATTACGTGAAAAACCGTGAATTAACAACCCAGTGGAAAATAAATGGTTAAATCAGCATAAAATA
Organism: Ascaphus truei; assembly: GCF_040206685.1. Taxonomy (NCBI): domain Eukaryota; kingdom Metazoa; phylum Chordata; class Amphibia; order Anura; family Ascaphidae; genus Ascaphus; species Ascaphus truei. Next base: position 124,621,217 of record NC_134486.1, read on the forward strand.
GTGAATATTCGTACCCCCACCATTAAAGTGTAATACAAGTGAAAAAAATGGGTAGAAAAGCTGCTCAAAAACCCCTTAATAAACTGTTCTGAAGTCTATTTTGCTTGAAGATTCCAAAGTTAGGGGAGCGCTGAGTGTTCACAACAAAGCCACGTAAAGAATAAAAAGACACAATATAGTGCAACCAATTTTCAAATTCACATTCAGTAAGGGAATTGTAGATTCATTCAACTCACATTCTATCCAATTCAATGACGCATATCAGAGACACTATCTCTATCTGATTAGATCTGGTACAGGTAGATGACATCCCACGTACTGTACATCCCCCCAGAGTAGGTATAGGCTCTCCCCAGGGAAAAATCATAAAGAAGAGAAAGATTCTTATGGTGTAGCATATCAAAGAATTCTATTCATAGATATTTCAGCAAACATATGGAAATGCACTCACATTTAACACTCCAAAATAGTGTATTGTATGAAATTCCGGTCTCGGCGTTCACTTGGCCGGCGTGTGTGTTTGCGTCTTCCCACACGGTTTATCTCCGGCTGCCAGGACCTCTTGCGACGGAAGGGGGGTTCTACGCGTTTCGTCTTGGGTGACTTCCTCAGGAAGGTTGGATCCACGATGACTTCTTCGTCCCCGGATTGGGGTCTGTGATAGGGCAGGGCAGTGGAGCACTGTCCGTAACCCCACGGCACACCAAACAGTGCTCCGCCTGGTTCCTCGTTTGGCAAGGCCACAGTGGACTCCTGTTGGGTAGAAGAAGATGTCGCCTCCACCAACTGAAGGTAGGAGACTTCATCAGAGCTTGTCTTTTCCTCAGTGGTCGGGTCCTCCGGTAGTACCACCGCCTTCAAGATGGACGTTGTGAGCTCGGGACTCTGTTGCTGGATGCAGGTAGGTGAAGCTCTTTTATATGCAGGGATTGGGCAACTGGCTTCTTTGTTGGAGGAAGATGATGGCAAGGACACCTCATCCGGGCCCCGATGTCGGGGTATCCGGCACCCCCTGGCAGTAATCGGCACAAAGCATGCATGCTTCAGCACTACCAGAGGAGATGCACCCAACACCCCAAGGGCAGTCGACTCACCCAACAGGCACACCGACAACGGATTTTGCAATTTCAGCAAATATGAACAGGATCCGAATTTAGTATATTTTGACAGGTTTTGGCGACAGGTCACTCAAATGGCAGTATATAAATGGTCATGAGACTTTTAATGCTTAGCAAAGTTATTTATCAAAATTAAAATGTTACTGTGGTGAGAGGGGTTTACCAGGCCAATAATAAAGGCATTATACCCGGCTGGTTAACCCCAAACCCTGTTGGAACTGAAGGGGTTAAAATGTATTGTCCCCCTAATATCATGTTTTCCCCTACTATGTCCCTGTTTTGCAGATCTAAAGCTAGCTGCAGGTAACTGGATGTATGTGAAATGTGCTAATTGTATTTGCGGCACTAGAAAAGAGCTGGCACTCTAATTTTTGGAGTGCAGCTAAGTAAAAAGAAATCATACACATACATATAAGGTTTATAATAGTCGCATAAGCAGAACATACTTTTATAAATAAACTGTATTGTACTGGTGTTTTTAAATGTACAGGCAGGAAGCTTTTCCTGCCAGGAATGTAATAACATGTAAATATGTTAAGGGTACAGGAGCCGAGTGCTTTTTCATCTTTGGGCTTCAAAGGGCACCCTGCTAAGTTGGTGCCACTGTGTCTATGAGAAATCCGAAGTTGAAAAGCCTCAGAGAGGCTAGGTGTTAACGTGGCCAGGATATCCCTGAGTATCAGATCCTGGTACGCAGGAGGGGCCATTCACACTTGGTAGCCAAACCCCAGACGTACTGTCGCCAGGTAAGAAGTTGGACCCAGTATGCTAAGCAGCTTAGGTGTCAAGTTGACACATGCTCTGTGAAAACCAGGAAGCCACTTCTGCCGATACTATGAACTACTGGGATAGGTGGAAAAAGTGTTCCCACGGAAGAGATTAGGTGTGAATGTTAGGTATAGGACCCTTAACCCTATAAAGATGCCGGCAGCCCAGTCCCAGAGTAATTCATCTAAGATTTTACCAAGAGACGTCCAAGTAACAGCAGCTGCTGTCCCGGAGTGTGAGGGGTTAATTACACAGTAACAAAGGATCATCCCCCTCTTCCAGAATTCGTTTGTGCTAAGGGTTCCCGAATGAACCCTGTAAGGACTGAACAAACTTTTTCCATTTGGCGGAGATATAGGGGTGCAACTTGTGCCCCTAGCCAGGAACTGTTACACGGATCAATTGGCACACCCACTGGCATGCGTTCAGGGGTACCCAGAGACTTTGTTTCGTTCCAAGGACATTTGATTTCATTCCCTGTACCCAGTAATTGTTTTATTAAGTGTAATTGTTCAAGTATTGTATGTTGATCTGAAAAGAAATAAATTACAATTTATTTTACTCATCTTGTGTGCTCAGTCCAGAATCCCGGTATTAATGTGTAGATAAGACCTGGTCTACCATGACAGTTACCTAATTTGACAATTTATGCAAATATTTCGAGGGAGGGGGAAAGGAAGAGGGAGGGGGAGAAATACAGATACAGGGCTTATATTCACGTGGATCGCCGTTCCTGTACCTTTATTCATAGACTACGTGCCACATTTTATAGCCTTATTGTAGTAATCTGAAACAAGCAAAAAATGTGTGTATGTTTTATTATAATACAATTTAAATGTCTTTGGACTGTGAGCAAACATGACTCAAATAAAATGTGGTTTTTTTTGGGCCATAAAGATATACAAATGTTAAGTGTTCACCTTGAAAGTCCCGCATTTTTGTTTGAGATTCTTTATTTTTTTTCATGTTTGGTCAGTTCTTGCAGGTAATAGGTTGGCAAAAGGGAGAGGGGGGAAAGAGGGGGGGGGAAGAAGAGGGATACTGTTTACAGGGCTCGATAAATGCACTTGCCCACTTGCCTATGGCCATCATGGCCGCCTAATCAACATGCGGTTCTTTAAGCCTTTTTCCCTGCAATTCAAGTTATGCATGCCTAAAAGTTAAAATCCCCAGCCCCTGATTGGTCGAAGTGCTCCCTCCCTCCTCCTGACTCTGATTGGTGCGCGCTGTTGCTCAGATGCCTGCAGGAGCGGAAGGCGTGTCTGCCGCGCCTTCTTCCTCACAGCACCCCAGCTCTCCCGGTCTCACCGCGCGATGGAGAATTGTGTTTCCATTGCTCCTTGTCATCAATTTTTTAAGGTACGTGGAAGCAATTTAGCTTTAATTGGCATACTGGCTGCAGTCACCCTTGGAACTTGCTACCTGCTTTGCACATATGTCCCGCGGCGGCACCCAACATAGCAGTGACCCAGCGCTCCCGAGCTCAGCAGCAACATCTGCCTGTCACTCCTATCCTTCCTCTCTCTGTTCCAGCCATAAATTTCCGGCTGACAGGAGGGAGAGGACTCAGAGCAGCTCTCAGTACCGGCTCCCTTAAAGAGACAGTGTCTGTGTGAGGGGGAGGGAGTGAGAGATTGTGTGTGTGTGTGTGAGTGGGAGCGGGAGAGTGTGTGTCTCTGTGTCTGGGAGAGAGCGTTTGTGTGTGTGTGTGTGTGTATGGGGGGAGCGAGAGAGTGTGTGTGTGTGTGTATGTATGGGGAGAGTGTGTGTGTGGGGGGGGGAGTGTGTGTCTAAGTGAGAGGGGGAGTGTGAGACAGTGGGAGAGAGAGGGGAGAGTGAGCATAAGGGCAAAAGTGTGGGGGAGTGGGCGCATAAGGGGAAGAGAAATGAGAGACAGGGAGTGAGGGGAGGGGTAGCGAGAGACGGGTGGCAAGGGTTGGGGTTCCCCAGAATTTCACAATCGAATTCTTGGGTTCCCTAACTTAAAAAAGGTTGAAAACCACTGCTTATTTCTATGCCACTATAATTATGTGCACCATGACTTGATTTGGGTGCCGTATGGGCTTTGAACTCACTCACAGCCGTAAGCCATCCCTGATACATGTCAGCCTGTGAAGTGTGTATGCGTCCAACCATGGCTAATATATCACTACAGTATTGTGTTACATTACAGCTACATTAGTAGCTGACTAATATGGCAGAGAGGCAGAGAGGCAGAGAGGCAGAGAGGCAGAGAGGCAGAGAGGCAGAGAGGCAGAGAGGCAGAGAGGCAGAGAGGCAGAGAGGCAGAGAGGCAATCAGTTCTTGTAGGTAAAAGGTTGGCACTGGTATAACTCAAAAGGAAAACCAACATTTCAGATTTTTCATCTCAAATTGTTTTCAAACTGTAAGAAAAAGCAACTCCGATATCAATATATTGAACGATTTATTTTTTAAGCTTCTATCAACATTTATTATTTGCAATGTACATTATAATTCATAATTTCTCCTAGTTTTGTTCCTGCTAAACACTCTTCGAATTTTGCATCCATTTCTTGGTTCTGAGCTTCTGTGAAATTATTTTTCCAGTCTCCAACATCACCTTTAAGAAAAAAAACAATATGAAATATAATGTAATAAAATATATTGTTTAAGCTTTGATAAAAGATTGATAACTACAGCTGGGTGAAACATTTAATAACTTTTGAGGCTGTCATAAACTTGGGACTCTCGCAAATTGTCCAAATTCACGAAATATTACATAATGGGGATTTTCTTATACAAATCCAAATCCATATAATTCATGGAATTTGGTGAAATTCTGATTAAAATTGAAGTCTTTCATAATTACTTTTATATATGTCAATAGTAACATTTTGGTCAGGTTTTCCTTCCTAATGATATGTTTTTGTCTATGACCTCTCCTCTGTGATTTACATAGTCTACATTTCTCGTGTAGGAAATCTGTGGTCTTAAAATGACTTCAGTTTTCATTAGTATACGTATTTTGATGTCAAGTTAACAAATATTCTTATCTTTTCATAAATCAGTTTAGTTTTCACCATAACTTTTTTAATACCTGGTTATAACCACGTACCAGATCCACGTTGCATAGCAAGCATCCAATCTCACACTGATGAAACCTAAATGGTCAAAATAGCTGTCTGTTGGTAGGTTAACGGGCTATGCACTTCTTTAACCCTGTGTAATGACGTAGGCATATGCTTATAGGCAGTGTTCGACAATCCTATACATTTACACGCCCGGGGCGTGTGGATTTAACCCCCAGGCGAGTAAATATTGGCCCAAGCAGCACACGTGGTTTTTTTTAAATTTCCCCCGTTCACGCCAATTTTTTAAAAATAAATAAATAAGTAATCTCCCTCCCTGATTGGAGGAAGAGGACCGGCTGGCAGCTCTGGGTCCCCTCAGGTCCCCGGATGTAGGCTGGGAGGGGGGGTCCCCGGATGTAGGCTGGGAGGGGGGGTCCCCGGATGTAGGCTGGGAGGGGGGGGTCCCAGGATGTAGGCTGGGAGGGGGGGTCCCCAGATGTAGGCTGGGGGGGGTCCGCGTGGCTGCTGCTGCCCAGGGCTGGAAGACAAGGTAGGCGCTTCCCCTCCGTCCCACGCTCCTTTCGCACCCGCGCGGGCAGGGTAATAGGAGCGGGGAAGAAGGGAAGCAGACTGGCGGGAGGTAGAGGGAGGGGGTGCGCATGCGCACGCGCTGGAGGGGGGGGGGTTGGCAATGTTCCCGGCCACGTTTCCCATCGGGGAGGTTGGTGTGGCCCGTGCGGCTGTTCCCAGCATGGCTGCCTGACCCCCCTCCTGGCTGCAGCCTGGGCGCACGCGCGGCTTGCTACGTTTCCCATCGGGGAGGTTGGTGGCCGTGCGCCTGTCCGGCTGTCCCCCCGCTGGTCCCCGATCCTCCCGCTGGCCCCCCCATCCTCGCGCTGACCCCCGATCCTCCCGCTGGCCCCCCCATCCTCCCGCTGGTCCCCCGATCCTCGCGCTGACCCCCCGATCCTCCCGCTGACCCCCCAATCCTCCCGCTGACCCCCCGATCCTCCCGCTGGCCCCCCCATCCTCCCGCAACTCCTGCCCGATCCCCTGGCATGTGGAGCAGCATGTGGAGGACAAGCAGGCACTGGAGGAACAGGTAGGCCCCCTCCCTTCCAATGAATACCAACCCAGTCACCCACCCAGTGGGTGTGTGTCTGAGTGTCTGTGAGTGTGGGTGTGTGGGTGTGGGTGTCTGTGAGTGTGGGTGAGTGTCTGTGAGGGTGTCTGTGAGTGTGGGTGTCTGTGAGTGTGGGTTTCTGTGAGTGTGGGTGGGTGTGAGTGTGTGTATATGTGTGTCTGTGAGTGTGGGTGTCTGAGTGTGGGTGTCTGTGAGTGTGGGTGGGTGTGAGTGTGTGTCTGTGAGTGTGGGTGTGTGTTTGTGTGTTTGTGTCTGTGAGTGTCTGTGAGTGTGTGTGTATCTGTGTGTGAGTGTATGTGTCTGTGAGTGTCTGTGAGTGTGTGTGTATCTGTGTGTGAGTGTTTGTGTCTGAGTGTTTGTGTGAGTGTGTGTGTGTCTGTGTGTCTGTATGTGTCTGTGAGTGTATGTGTCTGTGAGTGTATGTGTCTGTGAGTGTATGTGTCTGAGTGTATGTGTCTGTGAGTGTATGTGTCTGTGAGTGTATGTGTCTGTGAGTGTATGTGAGTGTATGTGTGAGTGAGTGTTTGTGTGAGTGAGTGTTTGTGTGAGTGAGTGTTTGTGTGAGTGAGAGTTTGTGTGTCTGTGAGTGTTTGTGTGTGTTTGAGTCAGTGAGTGTTTGTGTGTGTTTGAGTCTGAGTGTATGTGTCTGTGAGTGTATGTGTCTATGAGTGTATGTGTCTGTGAGTGTATGTGTCTGTGAGTGTATGTGTCTGTGAGTGTATGTGTCTGTGAGTGTATGTGTGAGTGTATGTGTCTGTGAGTGTATGTGTCTGTGAGTGTCTGTGAGTGTATGTGTATGTGTCTGTGAGTGTATGTGTCTGAGTGTATGTGTCTGATAGTGTATGTGTCTGTGAGTGTATGTGTCTGTGAGTGTTTGAGTGAGTGTGTGTGTCTGTGAGTGTTTGTGTGTGTCTGTGTGTGTCTGTGTGTGTCTGTGTGTGTCTGTGAGTGTTTGTGTTTGTGAGTGTGTGTCTGTGAGTGTTTGTGTGTGTCTGTGAGTGTTTGTGTGTGTCTGTGAGTGTGTGTCACCCTCTCCCAGTGTCGCCCTCTCCCGGTGTCGCCCTCTCCCGGTGTCGCCCTCTCCCTGTGTCGCCCTCTCCCTGTGTCGCCCTCTCCCTGTGTCGCCCTCTCCCTGTGTCGCCCTCTCCCTGTGTCGCCCTCTCCCTGTGTCGCCCTCTCCCTGTGTCGCCCTCTCCCTGTGTCGCCCTCTCCCTGTGTCGCCCTCTCCCTGTGTCGCCCTCTCCCTGTGTCGCCCTCTGCCTGTGTCGCCCTCTGCCTGTGTCGCCCTCTGCCTGTGTCGCCCTCTGCCTGTGTCGCCCTCTGCCTGTGTCGCCCTCACAGTTTCGCCATCACCCTTTCCCTGTCGCCCTCTCCCTGTGTCACCCTCTCCCTGTCGCCCTCACCCTTTCCCTTTCGCCCTCACCCTTTCCCTGTCGCCCTCTCCATGTGTCACCCTCTCCCTGTCACCCTCACCCTTTCCCTGTCGCCCTCACCCTTTCCCTTTCGCCCTCTCCCTGTGTCACCCTCTCCCTGTCACCCTCACCCTTTCCCTGTCGCCCTCACCCTTTCCCTGTCGCCCTCTCCCTGTGTCACCCTCTCCCTGTCGCCCTCACCCTCTCCCTGTCGGACTAGGTGGCGAGTAGATTTTTTGGTTGGGTGATTTGTCGAACACTGCTTATAGGGGTCCATGTTAAAATGAATGAGAAGTAAAGTGACACACTATGCTCATCTGCATGTCATTACTCAGAATCCCTGGGTGCAGTGGAAGCACTGTTTGCTGCGATAACGGGGAAAGACAGGGTTGCAGACCTGTCTGAGACATGCAACTGCACCACCACAAGTGATATTTTTATTTACATTACCTTTCCTAAAGAGAACTTGTCCAAATTCCCCATGAGTCTGCATGGATTTCTCTTTCATGGACTTGAAGGTGCCTTTGTTGGCAATGAGCTGAACCTGCTCCGCAGTCAGAGAGAAACCAAAGAATTCAGATAACTTCTTTATTGCTGCATCCAAGTCCTGTATACACACAGAGAGATAATGGTTGGATTCACACTAAAATCAGACAACAGTACTTTAATTTATATCAGAGTGGCACCATACACACGTAATGTTACTGAATGGATTAAAAGGAATCCAATTAATTTTACATTGCCAAACTTCTTTTACTTGTTCAATGTCTTCTCTAAAGCTCTTCACATCAGACCTGTACAAAAAAAATCTAACACAGACACACACATATAATATATATATATATATATATATATATATATATATATATATATATATATATATATATATATATATATATATATATATATATATAATCAAAAAATAAATAGATGATACCGTTCTGTGGCTAACGAAATGCTTTTATTTGTGCGAGCTTTCGAGATACACTGATCTCTTCTTCCAGCGATGTTACAATGAATGAAGCAAGGATAACTTAAAAACAGTGTCTCTTGGAATGTTATCTGTGCTTCTCCTTCCCCCGGTGTGGATGTGTTTTATGGCTAGAGGTGTCAAAGGGTAACTGAAAGCAAGTGAAGAAAGAGTGTGTATGTGTGTCAGTGTGAATAAAAATGAATGGAGAGCCCACAGTATAAACAGTGCTCTACACAAGGTGTGTGTGGAGTGAGAGGGATATAAATGGTGTGGGTGGGCCACACCATTTATATCCCGTCTCCCAATCCTATCCAAAGTCATGGAAAAATGTGTCCACTCCCAATTAAGCGATTACTATAACAAGACAAATTTTCCTAGCCAATTCCAATCTAGCTTTCGCCCCAAACACTCTACTGTAACTGCCCTGCTAAAAGTTTGCAATGAAATCCTGTGTGGAATGGAACGGGGTCAACTCACTGGTGCAGTATTCCTACATTTTGCAAAGGCTTTTGATACTGTTGATCATGCTATCTTGCTCACAAACTCCAGAGCTCTGGAATAGGGAAGCATGCTTTAAACTGGTTTCAGTCCTACCTATCAGGTAGATCCCAACGTGTGTCCATCTCTGGCGCTAACTCTAACCCCCTGGCTATCACCTGTGGCATCCCGCATGGCTCTGTTCTGGGGCCCCTACTCTTCTCAGTGTTCATCAATGATCTTCCCACAGCTTGTCAGGAAGCCTCAATACACATGTATGCAGATGACACAATCCTATATGCACACAGCCATAGCCTCTCTGACCTTCAACACATACTTCAGTCTGACTTTTTCAGACTCGAAAACTGGCTTTCCCAAAACAAACTGTTTTTAAACACTGACAAGACTGTAACAATGGTATTTGGGACCAAGACTAAATTTTTAAAGCTTCCAGCGACTGAGCTCCAGATTACAACCAACACTAACACCACCCTAACTCCTGTTACTAGTTTTAAATACCTGGGCATATGGTTTGACTCCCACTTAACATTCGGGATGCACATTAATACCCTGACAACCAAGACCTATGCCAAACTAAGGGTACTCTACAGGAACAAATCCTCCCTAAGTCTCCTGGTCAGAAAACGTATCGCACAGCAGATGCTAATGCCAATTATTGACTATGGAGACATAGTATATGGCTCGGCACCTCAAACCCACCTTAGAAAACTTGACACCCTCTACAACTCAATTTGTCATTTTGTTCTCCAATGCAACTATAACACACATCACTGCGAAATGCTCAAAGAACTAGATTGGTCATCACTCGAGTCTAGGCGCAAAGTTCACCTTTCCTGTCTTGCCTTCAAATTCTTTATGGGCAAGCTACCCAGCTACCTGAACAAGCTCCTCACCCCTACCAAATGCAGCACCTATCACCTGAGATCAGACTCCAAAAGACTGTTCATGGTCCCAAGGCTCAACAAAGTATCCGGCCGCTCCTCCTTCTCTTACCGTGCACCCCAAAACTGGAACAACCTTCCGGAGACTCTTAAATCTACCACCAGTCTAAGTTCTTTCAAATCTAAGGCTGTCTCACATTTTAATCTGGTCTGTAACTGTTTCATACACCTATAATATATATTATCTCTTACTGTGCATGCAATGTCTTGTATATAATGTATACCCTGCTCATTATGTAACTGTATTTGTAACCATGTATTATTTGTCTTAACTCTGTGCCCAGGACATACTTGAAAACGAGAGGTAACTCTCAATGTATTACTTCCTTGTAAAATATTTTATAAATAAAATAAATAAATAAACATCCCCAGCAGACAGAATGATCCGTGGGCGGGTGGAGCAGGCGGCGGTATGGGCGGGGGATAAATAAATAACGTAATGCGGGGGAGTGGGAGGTGGCGGATAAATAAATAATGTAATGCGGGGGAGCGGGCGGGGGAGCGGGCGGGCGGCGGATAAAAAAATAATGTAATGCGGGGGGAGTAGGAAATTGAGAGCGTAATTGTGTGCATGTGTGTGTGTGTGTGTGTGTGTGTATGTGTGTGTATGTGTGTGCAGGGAGCTGCCGAGTCTGTTCTCTTTCAGCAGCCAATGCATTGATTGGCTGCTGAAACTGACGTTGCGCTGCTGCAGCCTGGAATCACACTTTTGAATGACTCCAGCTAGAGCAGCGGCGATGACGCCGTGCTTCGCAGCCAAAGGTAGTTTAAACAATGAACACTACCATTGGCTGCCAAGGGTTTGTGACGGACGTGCGTGCACAAAAGCGCGCAGGTCGAGTACCGCTGTGTGTGCTCTCAGCCTTAATTTCTCTAAATTATTCTTTTTTAAATGTGTTTCGAAACTGTTTTTCTTCCTCAGGAGGTATTCTGAGGAAGAAACACCAAGTTTGGAAACGTGTAGAGTTAAGTAAGGAGGCATCCCTGCAGGTGTCTGAATGACCGAGTGCCCCCCCCCCCTGGCGTTATCCCCACAGCGCTCCTCCCAGCTAGCAGGCAGGCACGAAGGAAAAGACAAGGTGGAGGAGTTCTAGAAACATCAGCACCTGATCGCCCTTCGTGCAGCCTTTCAAGACACATATTGGAGAGACAGACAAGGGAGAATATAGCCGAGTAGCCGGAGGACAGTAGAAGCCTTATAGGCTATAACAACGTTTAGTGCAGGCGCACTGGAGCAGTCAGAGTGTACACTGTTTTATCCAAGATTCTATTATATATTTACATTGGATGGGAGGCCATTTTTAAACAGTCCCTTTTTTATTGTGAGTATAAAATTGACATGAATGGCAGTTAACACAGATGGATATTGGAGTTCAATTATCATAGCATCTTTAATTCCTGCTTATATGCCCAACCTTTTAATAATGTTCTAAATGACTCAATTCTGAAACCAAAGCAGTCTTTTAACATGAAGCAATCATTTTAAGTTAGTTTTAATACAATTTTCATAAAAATCTGCAATGCTGTACTAACAGGGGCAAATTTTATTTATTAACAGAAATGTAATTCAGTAATGTGCCGCGAGTTCTGTCGAGAGATACAGACACAACAGAAAATAAAATATGTTGGGGGTGATTACAAATAAAGGCTTTATTGAAAGGGTATATTTTCCTCATACCGATTTATATGTTATGATTTTTGTAGTATGACATAACGACCATAATAATATATCAGAAAGACTAAATTAAAATGACCTCCATATATACAGCTTGGAAGAGACCAGGGAGAGGGCGGATATGACTGAAAACCTTTATGTATTTGAAGAGGTGATGCTGTGAAGTTGGAGGGTGGCAGGATCAGGGGAAATTAATGTCTACTTATTTCATGGAAAGGATGGTGGATTCATGGAATAACCTACCAACAGAGGTGGTAGAGGGTAGTAGAGTAAGGAAACACAAAAATGTTGGGAGAGACATAAGGCTATCCTAAATATGAATGAAAGCCAAGAATCAAATGGGGTCAGAGATTCCACAGTATTCTATGTTTCTAAACCGTATGGAGTTATTACCCACTACTACAGTAATATAACATTTTACAAAACTAGTTCACTGTTTGTAAGACAACACTAGTGTAATGAATACACGTGCTTTCACCTTATGTTATTATACATTATGTGCCATTTTCCATTTGATCATATAAACCTGCAGTGCACATGAACAAAAATATGATTTCTCACTGAACATTGGACTCACTTTTTTCATCTCTTCAAAGGTTATTATCATAACACCTTCATCATCAATGTGTTTGTTCCATGCAACGGCATGATCAAAATATGATCCCCAGCAAACTGAAATTATGAAAATGGAGACATTAGTTTCAATATAAAATGATCTTTGTTACCATAAATCTTGATAGAATAATTTTATGTGGGTGCAAACTTTAAGTGCTAGACTCACTAAATTTAGATTTGTTAAAATATGGCATTATTAGAACATGGGATAGTGGCAATATAATCTGGAATTGCCAATGTATACACTAATAATTAATCATCATCTTCAGCCCTTGTTGATCCACTAGATTAAGGTTCTCAATGACCTTCCATGTATTCCAGTTGCACGAGCTCTTGTCCACATTGCTCTAACAAATTTCCTAATTTCATCCTGCCATTTTATACTTGGATGTCGTCTTGGCCTTTTGATATTCCGTAGAATGTATTTGAGTACCATCTTTGTCCAATACTGTTATTTTTTTCTTGCAATATGTGCGGTCAACTGACATTTTAATTTCTTCACCATAGTGATGTCACAGACTTTGGTTTGCTTACGAACCCATTCATTTTTTTTCTTGGCTTTTCTGGAAATACCCATCATTGAGTTGTCTGAAGCTTCTGAATTATCTTTGCATTGTGTTTCCAGGTTTCCCATCCATATGTGAGCACAGGGAAAATATACTGATCAAACACTTTAATCTTAATGGTATAGTGGAAAGTTCCTTTTATTCGATTGTCTTGTTTCTTCCAAATGTTTTTCATCCAATATTTATTCTTCTATTGATTTTTCATTTGAAAGGCTCCCATGCGTTGATACTTGCTGACCAAGGTAGACATCGTTTTCAACTAATTCTGTTCTATTTATTTTGATCTTTGTAGAGTTGACACATTTGGTGACATGACTTTGGTATTACTGAGATTCAAATGGAGGTCCAGCTTCTTCTTTGCTTCAGTGAGTTCTCTGATTTGTTGCTGGAGGTCTTCTGTATTTGTGACAAAAAAGGTCATCTGCAAATCGTAACGGGACTCAAATATTCACTGTTGATTTTGATTCTTTTTCCCCACTGTTTTTTCTGACATAGTGTCCCCCTTTCATACACCCCTGTTCCATATTTTGCTTGTATCTTTGTGTTATCTAAGAGTTGATCCCTTCATGAAAAACTTGTATGTGGTCCAATGTGTCATATACACTGTGAAATCCTCCTTGTTCTGGGCAAAGTCCAGGGTCTGTTGCAGCTGATTAGTGAGTTGTTGTCAAACCAGTCTTAGGCCTTGGCCATGTTAGTTGCTTGCTGGCGGAAGCGCGCTGAGGCGCGCTCCCGCTCAGCACTGAGCCCCTACAGCCGCAATTAGAGCGGCTTTAGTAGGGGCTCACCTGCGCTTCCGCACGCTTGCGGAAGCGCAGGTCTTAGGTGAATTTAAAATTCCCCGCTTGCCGGCGAGACAGGCCGGTCACGTGAGCGGTTCGCCCAATGAGGGCGAACCAGCTCCGTGACGTCACTGGCCCACCCCCGGCCAGTGATGCGCCCGCCCCAGGCCCGCCCCCTGACGGTCTGTCCCCCTTCTGCCCGATACCTGTCCCCCTTCTGCCCCGATCCCTGTCCCCCTTCTGCCCCGATCCCTGTCCCCCTTCTGCCCTGATCCCTGTCCCCCTTCTGCCCCGATCCATGTCTCCCTTCTGCCCCGATCCATGTCCCCCTTCTGCCCCGATCCATGTCCCCCTTCTGCCCCGATCCGTCCCCCTCCTGCCCCGATCCCTGCCCCCCTTGTGCCCCGATCCCTGTCCCCCTTCTGCCCCGATCCATGTCCCCCTTCTGCCCCGATCCATGTCTCCCTTCTGCCCCGATCCATGTCTCCTGTGTGTGCATGTGTGTGTGTGCATTGTGTGTGTGTGTGTGCATGTGTGTGTGTGTGTGCATGTGTGTGTGCATGTGCGTGTGTGTGTGTATGTGTGTGTATGCATGTGCATGTGTGTGTGTGTATGTGTGTGTGTGTATGCGCCTTTGTGTGTGTGTGTGTGTGTGTGTGTGCCTTTGTGTGTGTGTGTGTGTGTATGTGTATATGCATGTGTGTGTGTGTGTATGTATATGTGTGTGCATGTGTGTGTACATTGTGTATGTATGTGTGTGTATGCATGTGTGTGTGTGTGTATGCATGTGTGTGTGTGTATGTGTATGCATGTGTGTATGTGTATGCATGTGTGTGTGTGTATGTGTATGCATGTGTGTGTGTGTGTGCCTTTGTGTGTGTGTGTGTGTGTGTGTGTATGCATGTGTGTGTATGCATGTGCGCGCGCGTGTGCATGCACGTGTGTGCGTGCGCGCGCGCGCGTGCGTAAATATATTTATCAAAGTTGCACAATGTTAATAAATAATTTATTCTCACAACATGTCTTTTTTTTCATTTTTAAAATATTATATAATATACACACACACACACACACAAACACACACACACAGGTTCCCCAGTGACACACAAACACACAGACCACTTCAAAGTGACACACATACACTGACAGCTACCAAGTGACACACACACACAGTGATACCCGCCTCCCAAGCGCGCTTGCTGTCTCCTCTGTCAGGACAGCAAAAAGCTCCTGGTAGAGCGAGCGGCAGCAAGCGAGAGCGAGCAGCAGCACCTAAGCGCTTACTATGTCCCAGGCCTATAAGCAATTGGGAGTACATGGATTAGTCTATAGTTTTTAAGTTCTTCTTTGTCTCATTTATTATGACATTGCTCCATTGTTTTGGAATTGTCCCTCATCCTTATCTCACTGCGTCAATGTATGGTTACAGCAAAAGCAATAAATGAAAAGATAGATTGGTAGAATTTGCAGACTGTGAAAACTCCTATTTCTTGAATTCATTATTCAAGAAGAATCCAAATAGAAAATGGACATGGAATAGACCCAATGGAATCAAGAATGAAATTAACAATATATTGGCTTAGAGGAAACCGTCCTTAACCGTTTTGACCACTGATTGGTTAGCTGCAAATGATATGTGGGAAGACGAAAACTGATTAAAAAAAGACAAACACAACCAACATCAAGAATCTAAAAAATGACAGCAGAGAACTTTAACTCGAGATGCAAAATCGCTTCAGCTTGCATAGAGATACTTTGTCAAACAATTATAAATTACACAAACATAAAGATTGTAGTTGAAAGTGAAGAAAGAAACTGGATAAATCACTAACAAAAAAACAGGATAAGACAATATCAAATAAAACTAAGCAATAACTCTGGAAATAACAAGAAATGAAGCAATCCCAAGACGTACTGTATAACTGAAGATGTAAGAAAATAACTGCAATATGGCCAAGAAGACTATTTAAGATAACAAAAGCTTAAAGAAGAAGCAGCAACTTACAGTATGATTGAGAAAAAACTAGTTATCGCACTCAAACAAAAGACAGTGGGGGTTATGCACCAAGCAGTGATGTGTTTTAAGTGAGATAAATGCCTTTATGGTGCAATATTGCGTGCAGTGCGATTCACAAAGCAGTGATAACACTGCAGTATCGTGCTTAAAAGGCTTTTTTTACACCAAAACACAGCCATTAATAAAAAAAAAGGTTGCGCCATAAAGGCATTTATCTCACTTAAAAACACGTATCAATGCTTTGTGCAAGCCCCCAATGAATCAGTATAGAATTTTGCATCATTAGGTGAAGTTACTTGCTACACAAATTATAATATCTATCAAGTTTTGCACCTATCTCGCTCCATTACCACCTTTTATTTGTTCCAAATAATCTGCCAGGTCTGAGGTGGTATAAACCTCTGTGCATCACAATCTGCATCAGATGTAAGAAGCTTGGCAAACAAGCTACTGTACTTATAAATCATGCATCTCTTGGTGAGGCATATATTTACTAATCGCTGTTATTCCATAAGACCCCGTGTAGCCCCAGAAAACACTTTATAGCCTATTTAAGTGAACGTACCAGAAGTTCTCTTCCAGTGCCAGAAAGTGACATGTGAAATAACTCCACTTAGTAAATAGTGACCAAAGTATCTAGTTCCTTAGCAGAAGAATGTTTGGTTATATCTATATCCTCCAATTGTTCGTGATCTTCACAATCTAGTGCAGTGGTGTGCAAACTGGGGGGGCAGGAGTTTTTTCTGGGGGGGCGCAGGCGGTTGCAGAGGTCCCGCGCGCTTCCCCAAGGCATTAAAATAAAAAAAAATAAAAAACGTATTTACTGAAGTGCCGACGAGTATTCTAAAACAAATCTGGGGCAATCACCAACAAGATCCAGGTACATGCTGGGTACATGCTGCAACATTTCAGTTACATTTCTGCAGACAGACAAATGGCCCATCGGATTAACAGCGGGGGTCCCTGGCAGTCCCATTCAAACTGAATGGGACTGCCAGGGACCCCTGCTGTGTTAATCCGATGGTCCATTAGTCTCTGCAGAAATGTCACTGAAATGTTGCAGCATGTACCCAGCATGTACCTGGATCTTGTTGGTGATAGCCCCAGATTTTCCAAGGCAAATTTAGGGCAAGTTTTAGAATACTCGTCGGCGCACCTGTATAACAAATTACATCACTTAAAAATAAATATTATGATATTTGTCTAATAGCGTCCCATTTATGTTGTATTATTATCTCTCTCCCCGCCACATCAGGACCTCTCTCCCCTCTTCCACAGTCTCACACTCCTCTCCCAGTCTCTCCCTCTCCCAGTATTTCTCACTCCCCCTCCACTGTCTCTCTATCCCTCTCATCAGTGTCTCTCCCTCCCCCACTCTCTCTTTCCCTCCCCCCAGTGTGTGTCTCTCTCTTTCTCCCTCCCCCTAGTGTCTCTCTCACTCCCCCCAGTGTCTCCCTCCCTCCTTCAGTGTCTCTCTCACTCTCTCCATCCCCCAGTGTCTCTCTTACTCTCCCTCCAGCCATTGTGTGTCTCTTCCTCCCACTAGTGTCCCTGTCTCCCCTCAGTGTCTCTCACTTTCTCCCTCCTCCAGTGTCTCTCTCACTCTCTCCCTCCCCCTAGTGTCTCTCTCACTCTCCCTCCAGCCATTGTGTCTCTCCCTCCCGCCAGTCTCTCTCTCCCTCCCGCCAGTCTCTCTCTCTCTCCCTCCCGCCAGTCTCTCTCTCCCACCAGCCAGTGTCTCTCTCCCACCAGCCAGTGTCTCTCTCTCCCTCCCGCCAGTGTCTCTCTCATCCCCATGTCTGTTTCACCCTCCTTCCCCATGTCACACTGTTACGCCCCCTCCCCATGTCACACTGTCACACTCTCCCCTCCCCACACTCACCCCCCTTCCCCATGTCACACTCTCCCCCCCTCCCCATGTAACATTCACACTCACCCCCCATCCCCATGTCACAATGTCACACTCTCACCCCCCCTCCCCATGTCACACTCTCACCCTTCCACACTCACCCCCCCTCCCCATGGCACACCCTCACCCCTCCACACTCACCCCCCCTCCCCATGTCACACTCACTCTCACACCCCCATAGTACACTCTCACTCCCCCTCCCCATGTAACACTCTCACACTCTCACCCCCCCACACTCTCACCCCCCTCCCCATGTCACACTGCACCCCCTCCCACTGTCACACTCACCCCCCCTTCCCATGTCACACTCTCACCCCTCCACACTCACCCCCCTCCCCATGGCACACTCTCACCCCCACACTCACCCCCTCCCCATGTCACACTTACTTTCACCCCCCCATGTCACACACTCACCCCCTCACCCCATGTCCCACTCACACACTCACCCCCGCCCTCCCCATGTCACAATCTGTTGCTTTCATCACTCTGCATGCAACAAGGAAGAACTGCAGGAGCTGTGTAGCACAGCGCCACCTAAGAGCCGAAAGAGAAATTGTAGCTACCGAGTGCTTTTCTCTGTTCCTGGCAAAATCGCCGCCTGCTGCCTGCGCCCCCCTTAAACAATCTTGAGCCCCCCTGGGGGGTATGCCCCCCAGTGTGCGCACCGAAACATAAAGCTTGGCCCCTGCAGACGCACTTACCAGAATGCTTTCCTACTGTCTCTGTACAGTCTCACTACCAATTAGATTGTAAGCTTTCGGAGCAGGGACTCCTCTTCCACAATGTTACTTTTACAGTATGTCTGAAGCACTTATTCCCATGATCTGTTATTTGTTATTTACTGTATAGGATTGTCACGTATATTACTACCGTGAAGCGCGTTGTACATTAATGGCGCTTTATAAATAAAGACATATACATATACACCTACACTACCCTAGATCAGGCAAGTTAACCCTTTAAACACCAGAATGGCTTGCTAGTTATTTTATTATGTGTAAATATTAGTATTGTTTGGTAATTTTCTGCACATGTTAATCTTTGATGTTCAACTTAAAATAGGGGTCACTGTTTACAGTTATATGATATGTGTTGGCTGAGACTACGCAGATCTTCATTCTTAACAGTGCATCGATAACATGATTGGAATTCTAAATATTATGTAGCCCCGAGGTGAAATTTGAATCCCTGGCCCCTCTCCGCGAGTGCCGTGAGGTAGCGGGTGCCGCCGGAGGCTGCGACGGACCCGCCGGCACTTCGCGAGGGTGGGGGCCAGAGCAGGGAGCAGATCGCGCTTGTGGTTGCCGGGGACGCGATCGGGCCGTCGCTAGGGCCGCGATCGCGTTGCCACCGGCTCGGCGGCTAGAAGAGAGTGCGCCGCCATTGCGCGTAGGTTCGCGCATGCGCAGGAGGCGGCCAGCGCGCTATAGGACTCCAGGGCTAGGGAGAGATCGCGCGAGAGTAGGGAAGAGGACAGTAAGGTTGTGGCGGCCATTAGGGGTTCGCGCATGCGCAGGGGAAGCGCGCACGCGGCCCCAATGCATAGACAGCCCCCTGGGAACTACAATTCCCAGAAGGCTTAGGGAGATAGGCATCAGGTGCCTGAGTGTGGCCAATAGGGCTGGAGGAAGCTCAGCCCGGGAGGATAGATACATTTCCCGGGCTTTGCTGCGTCAGTCTGCACGAGGAGTAGGAAGGAGTAGGAAGGGTGTAGGGAGCTCGTGGCTCCTGCATCAGGTAAGGGTTCTCCCTAGATTCCCAGGCAGGCCCCAATTCCCGGGAAGGGCAGGGGGTAACTGAAGAGGGACGCCTTAGCTAGGGAGGTGACCCTTGGGTGTGAAAGGTGCAGGTTTGGCAGTGCCACAGCGGAGAGGGCTGTGGGCACTGTCAAAGAGGCACAGTGTGCAAGCAGTGGATTTGCTGCGGGATCCAGGTGGCTGTGTGTGATTGCAGCTGTCTGTGTGTGTGTCGCTGCATGTGCTGGGCGCAGTGCGTGCAGTGTGTGTGAAGTGTGTGTGAATCCCTGCAGGCTGACAGTGTGAGCTGAGTGTTGGCTGCAGGTGCGTTAGGCTGTTAGGACTAGCAGTTACAGTTGAGACTGGGTAGCTAGGGGAAGGGGGGCAGGTTATTGTCCACAGGCCCTAGGAGTTTTCCCCAAGCCATCCCAGGTTGCGGTTCCTCAGGGACAGGCCCTAGGTTAGGGTTGCTGTCACTCTAAAAGTAGTTAGGCAGAAAGCTGATAGCGGCGGTTGCTGTTCCCATGCGGTTGGTGTTGCCGTGATCGGTTGCAGTTCCCGTGGAGCGGTGGGACCCTCGTTGGGGTCCACCGGCAGAGTACCTGGAAAGGATCAGACGGACGTCTGACCCTTTGAGAAGTGTGTTGCGGTCCCGAGCATCGGAGTGCTCGGAAGTTACTTCATTATTAAGTGCACCCACAGGCCTATTCACATAGTGACTGCGCAGTCACCCACGACCTTTCGTAGGAGTACGAGACATTGGGTGTGGGGTGATCACAGGACACTGGGTGGGAACACCAGACATTGGGCTGAGGTGATGCGGATAGCGGGTTATGTTATGTTATATAATGTGTTATGGTATGTGATATGTGTTCTCAAGTAAAGTGTTAGTATTGTTTTATCTACGTGTGTTATGGTATTTCTTACTCAGGGCTATCTTTCCTAACGGGGGATCCTGGGTAAGTGGAGGCGCTGCACCAGGTAATGGTAAGGGTTTCCCCAGGCTCCCAGCTAGCGGAGGCTCAGATCTCCTGGAGCCACAGGTGTTAGGCAGTACCAGTAACCCTTTAGGAGCAGGTGTGTTGCAGGGAAAGGGACCGGTTAGACCACGAGGGGCCAATGTGAGATTGGGTGGGTCGGCCGGTTCACAAAAAGGGTTACAATTATATCATCCAACTTTTTGAAAGATAGAAAAAATAGTTAGCAGTATCTAATTAACATAGATTATATAACCATTTCAACTATTATTACCACTAAAAAAATAGAACTAAAAAAAGAGAAGAAATATTGATCAAATAATGATATGGAAACTACACATCAGATCTGTAACATTGTTTTCTTATATTACACGAACAGTCTGCTATCCACGCTCGCGCTGTCCTAGAAGTGTCTTGTGGGACTGGCAATCACCCGTTGCTGCTATGTGCGTGGAGCTTCTCCCCCGAAAATGCTCCTAAGCAGGGGGCTCCAAAAGGAGACCCCAAACGACAAAAAACACAAATGATTCTGCTCACTGCAGAGTCAGGGCTTCAACTCGCCTCCCGAATATAACAGAGAAGGGTTCTGGTGACTTACTCCAGAAGTGAAAGGTAGACAACAAGAGACACAGGAGACCAAGTTGGGATTTGGACAACCCACCAACCAAACCAATGCTCCAACACAGGGCAAGGAAAAGATCATATTCAGAAGAGAGCTGTGTGTGTCATCTCCACGGCTGGGGCTGTCCGGACGCTTTTGCTCAGCTCGTGGCTCAGATCACGCTGCACTGATGAGTGCCTGCCTCCCCCATATCCGTTTTTCTGGCCCAGCGTCTGTATATCCTGTGCAGCTCAGTATTGTGTCAAGGGTCAGTGTTGTTACCTTAGGGTAATTAATTACTTATGTGGTAATTGTGTAAGTGCTTGCTCCTATTATAGGGCAGCAGTATATTACAATTTTGTTTATTCTTTGTCATTTGGGAAGTCACATGTGTTTATGTGTGGTCTATTAGACTGTTCTTAATAAAGTACTTTTTTAATATCATTATTAGAGGCTCATTTCAAATTCTGGGTTTGTTATGTTTGGTAACTAATCCCCGGTGTGCTGTGTGTGTTTTGTGTTTTTTGTTTTCTTATATTGTTAAGATCTAATTGCTATAAAATTCTTACTAACAATGTCACTGAAAAAAATATCTAACATCGGCAATTTAATCAGTGAAAGAATACTGTAAAAAATGATCCCTTCTACTAATGGTTTCAAATGTTTCACAAACACAGGTACAAGATACAGTACTATCACAATACCTTTTCCAGTCATGAAGTCTTGGAAAAATGTATCCCAGGAACTGTATGTGGGAAGCATTGGATTGTTTGTATAAAAATGGAAAAGTGACACTGCGGTGTCTTTTGGATTCCGAAAAACCACCAGCAGCTGTTAGAGGACACAAAACAAGATAAATATTTACGCACATTACACCCATATTGACTAAGCAGTGCTTAGCCATAAAACACATTCTTGTACCAGAAGACATCTTGCAGCTCATTAGCTTGCATAAGCCATAAGGTGTCTGCCAGCGGTGGAAGGTGTCTTGTAGAATAGCCCCTATTAGTAAATATGGACTTGAATAAATGTAATTATTGCTAATTCTGTTAAGACTGCGTCCATAGATAAAGACTGCGCGTACGCGTCCACACGCTGAGCGATCAGACTGCCTAAAGGCAGTGATCGCGTCTATACGGCGTGCGTGCGAAAGCGGCAGGGGCATGCGATGCGCGAGAAATCAGTCAAAACTGATTTCTCGCGCGATAGGGCGGTCACGTGAGCGGTTCGCCCAATGAGGGTGAACCAGTTCCGTGACGTCACTTGCCCGCCCATAGACACCCCCCTGGATGGCGCGCGTACTAAGGCCAGGGAAAGCACCCACTTACCCTCAGCCTCCGCGCGCCTCCGCACGGCTGCTGTGTCTATGGACGCAGCCTAAGGCTGCTAAACCGTTTAGGGACCCACATGAATGTTCTTCACAGATGAAATAAGTGTAGATTTAAAAAATATACAGATTCCTTCTTGAAGTGGGCATTCGAGCACTGTAAAGTGGTTCCACACCAGGGGCGTAGCTATAGCTCGGGCACTCTTGTGGGGCCTGATCTAACCCCCGCCCCTCCTGTCGGCGGCACATTGCGGGGCCTAACATGCAGGAAGGAAGCACAGAGGGAAATGCCTTCCTCTGCAGGTGGGTGGGGCCTGGGTTAGGGGGCGGGGCCCTGAGATGCAGTACGAAGGTCTGAGGGGTAATTCCTTCCTCTGCAGAGCCTCCATTTGTGGGTGGGGCCTAGGTCAGGGGGCGGGGCCTCATGTAGAGCAGCATGGGGCTGGAGCTGCAGCCTGAGAGAGAGGCTGGGAAAGGGTTAAATCACAGGTTTAAAAACAGAAATGCAAAGGATACAGGAAGGAAGAGACACAGAGAAAATGAAGTACAAGAGAAAAATACATAAGAGGGAACAGAAAGACATGAGGTAGAGAGCAGAGAGAGGGAGAACAAAGACAGAGAGCAAAGAGAGAGAGAGAGAGAGAGAGAGAGAGAGCAAAGAGAGAGAGAGAGAGTGAGCAAAGAGAAAAGAGAGAGAGAGAGAGCAAACAGAGAGAGAAATGAGAGAGTGACAAAGAGAGAGAGCAAAGAGAGAGACAGAGAGCAAAGAGAGAGACAGAGAGCAAAGAGAGAGACAGAGAGCAAAGAGAGAGACAGAGAGCAAAGAGAGAGACAAAGAGCAAAGATAGAACAGAGAGAGAGCGCAGAGGGAGAGAGAACAGAGGGAGAGAAAGAGAGCAAAGAAAGAGAGAGCAAATGGAGAGCAGAGAGAGAGAGATACAGATACAGACAGAGTAATGTGAGAGAGAGCAAAGTGAAGAGACAGAGCAAATAGAGAGAGATCAGAGAGAGAGAGAGCATATATAGAGAGCAGAGAGAGAGAGAGAGAGAGCAGAGAGAAAGCAGAGAGAGAGCAAGCAATGAGAGAGGCAGAGCAAAGTGAAAGACAGAGCAAACAGAGAAAGCAGAGAGAGGAAAGAAAGTGAGCAAAGCAAAGACAGAGAGCAATGAGAGAGAGAGCAAAGAGAAAGAGAGAGTGCGCAAAGAGAGAGACAGAGAGCAAAGAGAGAGACAGAGAGCCAAGAGAGAGACAGAGCAAAGAGAGAGACAAAAAGCAAGGAGAGAGAGCGCAGAGGGAGAGAGAACAGAGGGAGAGAAAGAGAGCAAAGAAAGAGAGAGCAAAGAGAGCGAGCAGAGAGAGAACAAAGAGAGAGCGAGACTGAGCAAGAAGAGAGACAGAGCAAAGAGAGAAAGCAGAGTAAAGGGAGAAAGCAGAGCAAAGACAGAGAGCAGAGAGAGAGAGAGCAAAGAGAAAGCAGAGAGAGAGAGAGAGAGAGAGAGATACAGACAGAGCAAAGTGAGAGACAGATTGTATGCTCTTCAGGACAGGGATACTGTACAGTACCTTCTCCTAATGTATATGTTAACTGTGGAGGACCATGTAACAACTTTAAGTGTATTATTTTTAACTGTTGGTAGTGGGCTTCATCTGTAAATTAGCTGCGTTCCATTAATTTTGTAAGTAATGCTACTATATATTCTAGTTTGCCTTGTTTCTATACATAGAGTAACTAAAGAATTAGCAGCAATGCTTTGATATGTGGGATTTAGAGTGCAGTCAAGTCACTTTAGGTTAAAAGCACACACACAGGTGTATTAATATTTGTAGACAATAAACAGGAAACACACATACCTGGCACCACCAAAAATGAAAAGCAAAATTCAATGTTTACAGTACCTTCACTTTCTTATCAAAAACAGTCTTGGGGATGTCATCGTAAAATAAATGAGTTGTTAAGACTCTTGGTGAAGATTCTTGTTTCAGTTTCTGAAAAACAAGAGTGGAGATCTAACATTGTGTCTTTAATTTTGTAAATATACATTTTGTGACAGATGAAAACAGAGAGCTGGAAGGGCGGAGACAAGGTCAGAAGTACGAAGATGGATTGCATATGAAATCACAAAGTGCTAGATTGTTGTCTCACTTGTGGTGTTCTATTAAAGCGCTGCGCAAACTTTTTCAGCTGCGGGCCCCTTCCTGGGAGCCGCAGTGTTGGCGCTCCCCCCTCCCCTGAAGGCACGGCTTCAAATGACGTTGCCGGTGACGTGACCCCACGGTGTCATTTTACGCGCGTTGCCATGGTGACGCGTGCCGTCAAATGACCCGGCTGCCGGTAGGTAAGTGAGGTTACAGAGGCACACGCCTCCCCCGGCAATAAATTAAATGCCAGGGGGAAGAGAGTGGGGCCTCTGTAACAGCTCACGCCCCCCTGCAAATTCTCCCGCCGCCCAGTTTGCGCACCGCTGTAAAATCTATTTGTAACATAGAAATTAAGATTATAGAAGATACTTTTGTACTGTAGTCTTGAAAGCAGTATTCATTTATTCATGATATTGTTAATCCAATAAGTGTTTTCACTTTTGTAGTGTTAGTAGCAAGTTTTAATATATTTTCCAGGCTGAGATAAATGTTTTATTAATAAGGTTGAGTAATAAAGATCTAACAAGAATACATATAATAAATTCAGGATTCAGAACATTTCATGGACTTTCCTGATGTTATCATGGAATTCTATTAAGGTGCCTGGAAATTGATAATATTGGTATTATTAAAGTAAACATGTATATAATATTAAAATGTACCAACACAGTATGCTCACACTAAATTTGAATTTTAAGTGAAACAACCTAATTGTTGAAGTCACATATTGTGTAAGTTTTCTGATTTAATAAATTGAGTGTTTGTCATCATGGAAATTTGTAGGTGAATACATGAAGAGTTATAAGTGTTCCTAATATAAATGGGAATCCTGGATATGAACAATTAAGACACTGGCACAAAATTGGTTGTCTGAATACATAATATATTTTTATTTTATAGAAACCTCATATTTGTCAGGAGCTCCGAATTCTAGTACTGGAATCATTGGTGGTGGTTCTTTATCGTGAATGGTATGTACCATGTCGTGTAATAGCTGCAGAGTCCAATTAGATCCTAAGGAAAAGTAGGACAGAAACATTTCCTTAGAAAGTGTTTTTATTTTTATTTATGATCATATCAATGTGGAGTTTGTCAGTGTATATCAATACAGCACTTACACCGGAATTCACAGAGCTCCGATAAGAGGCATCAGAAGTCAATCCACAATGCTGTGAGGTGTAAAGTATAAACCGACCCGTACCTGAAATCATTTGCATGTACTGTAATTGCTGGGTCTGCACAGTTGCCTCTAAGCATTCATAGAGTTCGACAACATGGTCGCCTATACAGTAGAGATTTCTTCATTCAGGCTTTGGTGGAGACTACGGGGCCTATGAACTAAGCGGCGGGGGAAAAAAATCACCATAGATGTTTACATTTTTGACAGCGTTGCTATCACGGTTTGCAGAAAGCCCCGAATACCAGTGATGGCAACATTTTCAAAAATGGCGAGTAGCCGGCGATGTGGTGATCGCCTATCTGAAAAGGGATCACCCGGCGAGTTGATTCTGCTGCAGAGAGAAAGCCGCCTCTCCCTGCGCAAATCTCGCCTGAAATTCAAGTTTTTACATTTAAATGTTATTACTAGTGTAGATGAGCAGGGGGTCTCCGGGGCAGAACCGCATTGATTTCAGGTCTGGGGACACCCTGCTTCCCGAGATACAGGCCTTGTTATGGGGTGCCGGTATCTCCTATGCATTGAAATGTCCCAGTCACATGACGTGGGACATTTACATGCATAGCAGATACCTGCACCCCATAACGGGGCCTGTATCTCGGGAAGCAGGGGGTCCCGGACCTGAAATCAACGCGGTTGTACTCTGGAGACCCCTTCCTCATCTACACTATTAATACAATTTATATTAAAATATGTAGTAAGCACTAATGCACAACCCACCCCCTGTGCCTTCACATAAAACAATTATTTATTTATTTTAACACACGAATGATCACATAGGCCGGCGGGAGTCCCTGGATGGTACCCACGGGTGTCCAGTAGTTCCCGGGTGGTGCCAGTGGGTGTCCGAGGGTCCTCAGGTAGTCCCCATGGGCGTCTGGGGGTCCTGGGTAGGTCCCCGCTGGCCTGCGGTACCTAAAGATGGCCTACATTTCAATAGATACACCCATTAACGGGTAATGTATTAATCTGTGCCTGTTTAGGGTACAGATGAATACAGTGGTAGCCAATGCATTCTTGCATTTCTTCTGTTGACTGTTATATTCTCTATTTCTGTTTATTGTTTAGATTAAATTGTTTTGAACTTTGATGGCTTGTTTTTTTCAGATTGTTTAGCGTTTTTTATTTAATGATGTATTTTGTCGGCTATTGGTTTTAATTGATGTGTTGCCTAGTGGCTGTATTAATTAATTGTTGTGTTGGTTACTGCTTTTATGTATTACATTTATTTTTTGGAAAGTGGTGTGATTTATTTAATTGATTGGCTAGTGGTTTCATTTAGGTAATTGATTTGGTTGGCTAGTGCTTGTAATTTGTGCTTTTGTGTGTTTAGGTGCTTGTTGTATATGTTTTATTATTGTGTATTTTGGAAATTCATGCTTTTTTTATTAGGGTGACTATTGACTGCTATTGTAGCATATCATGCCCCTATTATATGGGTATGTTGTACTACTATGCCAATCAATGGGTACAGAGTGGGTCCAGGGTGGATGGTTAGGCCTCCCGGATGGGTAGCGACTGAGTGTGTGTTAACCCCTTTATTAATTAACCCCCTGGATAATAGTTATTTTGCACATTACTGTACTGTATGTGTTTGGTGGGGAGGGGAGTGTATCTATTGAAATGTAGGCCATCTTTAATTTTTTTTTTTAGAACACGAATGGTATCGCAAGCCCGCGGGGACCACCCAAGGAACCCCAGCTGCCCACCATAACTTAAAATATAAATATATACATACACACATACACATGTAGCAGGTGTGCCCCTGGAGTACTATAACTACGTGTGCTGCGGTAACCTGTGAGGCTAACAAGAGGGCTGAGCCTCCGCCACTGGGAGCCTGGGGTTTACTTACACACGGTGCAGCACCTCCACTGATGAGGGATCCCAATGTGGTGGGAGTGTGCCCTCACCAGAACAATCATACAGTAAATACACACACTTGGATAAAACAGTATTTACTAAGCAGCATCATAATAACCTTGGTATAACTCTCCTTACATACTGTAAACATCATTGCATCCCACTGCATGAAAAGCATTACAACATCACACATGTCAATCATTGCATCCCCTTTGTCCTTTGAATAGCAATGTGCCTGGGCACTTAACCCTCCGAGTGTCCAAAAACAATAAAGTGAGTGTGAGGGATAGCGCTTCCCTGTGTTGGGGCCCGTTGGTGCACTTAATATACTACCTCCATGATCATAGTCCTGATCAGGATAATCCTTTGGAATCAGCAACTCCGCACTGTGATCCCACAGCGCGACGCGCTGCTCCTTGCAGGGATGAGTACACCGTCTGACTCCCCAGGGGAGGGATCCCCAGCCGGATGATCCTTTGCAACAGTCTCTGCTATGGAGTCAGATACTCTTTCAGCTCTCACGCTGCACTGGCATTCATGCAATGTCCTGCAGCATCTCTCTCTCTATCTATGAGTATAGTGAAGGAGTCCCTGCCTTAAGGCCTTTCCCTATCTTTTACAGTTATTCTCTACAGTGTCTCAGGGGACTAACTGGGCCCTGGGGGTTCACCTCTGGCCTAGTCCCTGGAGCACTGCTCCGTGGACACTACCTTTACCTTTCGTGTCCAGGTCATGACTCCTCACTTCCTGTCGCAGCAGGCAATAGTCTTTCCTTCCTCAGAAGCATTCCAGCCATCCCATTGGCTATCGTGTGTCACCAGGCAGCTTCCTCACTGAGCCTCATGGGAGTTGTAGTCTCTCTCCTGTACAATTAACATTGGGACCGCGTGCGCATAGGACACTGCACATACGTGTCTCTAATTGCCGCCGCGACCTTGCTCCACTCATGCTCAACCTTCCACTGCTCTTCCAGCCCTCACCGCTTCTGCGCATGCGTGACTCTGTGCTCGTGCGCGTGCACGCCTAACATGGCGGCGCCCTGGGGCGAGAACCACCGGCGACTCCTTTGCCCTGCATCAACATACTGAGGGTAAGGAGGGGGGAAACTGGAGTGCGGGGCGACCGGAAGGGTACCTGGCTACACACACACACACATACATACACACATGCACACATGCACACATGGTGTATGTGACCTACCATTCAGAGCTGCAGACAGATTTCTCAGGGCCGAGGACTAGAGTTTTGACCGGGGTCCCCCTCCCCCATCGGCAGAGTTGCGAGCCCCCCCATTTCACACCTCGCAAGCACCACCATTTCACACCTCGTGAGCCCGCTCTATATCCCTCCCTCTTCCTATATATTTCTCTCCCCTCTGTCTCACCTCTCCCTCTCCCACCCTTCATCAATTACCCCACTCTCACTCAATCCCTGCCCCCCGCCTAACATGAATTTCTCTCCTGTGTCTCACTCTTACTCCCTCTTTTCCTCACTCACTTTCTCTCTCTTCCAATTCTCCCACTCCCTCTGTCAATTATCCCACGCAATTCCCTCCTCACACTCATTCCCTCCTCCCTCACAAAATATATACCAAAAAATACTACCCCCAAATTCATACAAAAAAAATCCCACCTCCCAAATATATACAACTCCTTGTAGAGGGAGAAAGGGGGTGGCCCGGTAATAAAGGGGTTGCACCCCATATGGCCATCCCCTGACCTCATCAGAGAGACAATAGGTTAACTGGACTGCGGTCCAGGGATGAGGTTTGCACCTTGTTGTACCTTGAAAATGTATGTTCCCCTGTTCCCATGTTTCATTAGAAGCATGTATTTTAATGTTTTAAAGTGCATTTCTGTATCTCCAGTTCTGGAGGTCGCAGAGAGTTCATATTTGGCCAATAGGTGGAGTCACTGTAGGCATTAAAAAACTGGCAAAGGTCGACCCACTAAGCACACCAGAATGGAACTTATTAATATGTGTAGATATTAAAGTGTATATGTATTTTATTTTGGATCTGTTCTGAAAATGCAGACGCCATTTGCTAGGCTAATAGGTCATGAAGGGCAGACGGCTGAGTAGCCTAAGCACGGCAATCAAAAGTTAACTGCCTTGATTGTTACCCAATGTCTAGGGATTAAGTATTAATCAATCAACAAACTCTGTTACCTGAGGGCATGGGTTAGTCTGTTAGTCTGTGTCTCCACATTAGAGAGTGGATACAGATAATTGTTCACAATAGTCTGTGTTCAATGTTAAGAATAGGGTTGCACAGGTATATAAACTGTGTCAACCCTACAGTTTTTAGTTGTGCTGGAGTTGTGCTTCTGATACCATCTTGAATGTCACTGGACTGCTGGAGAATTGCTAGCGGATACTTCTCCATCCCCCAACCCTAAGTAAGTGTTATCTTCTTGTCTGTTAATTGTACTATATTGCTGTGTTCACCTTATTTAAGGAATAAATTATATTTTATTATATCTAAGCCTCGTTCAGTTCAACCCAGATATTTGGTGTTCATTATATCTTGTCATAAGCTACCGTGACACCCCTCCACCCACCAAAATATATATTAAACACCCCCCAATACATATTACAAAAAAATACATACAGTATATAAAAAAAACAAATGTATATTAAAAAAAATACATCTTAACCCCCCCCAAATACATATAAAAAAATACATGTTACCCCCAATACATATAACCCTTCCAATACATAGAAAAAAACAAATATAAATTAAAAAACAAATACATATAAACCTCCCCCAATACATATAAAAAAAAGTATAAAAAAAACAAATACATAAAAAATATATATAAACAGCCCCAATACATATAAACCCCCAAAGAGATATAAAAAAAATACATATTAGCCCCCCCAAATAGATATAACCCCCCCCCCAATACATAACACATGGAAACAAAACAAATACATATATTAAAAAAAATGTATATAAAAAGAAATACATATAAAAAATACATATCCAAAAACAAATACATATAAACCTCCCCCAATACATATATAAATACATATATAAATACATATAAAAAATCCCAAATACATAACCCCCCAAAAATTCATATTCAAAAAACAAATTCTTATAAAAAAACAAATACATTTAAAAAAAAAAACAAATACTTATAAACTTTTACCTTGGGGCTGGTCTCAGACCTCTGCCTGGGTGCAGTGGCTGAGGGGGCCCGGCATCTGGACAAAGCAGTTGCCGGCATGAGAGGGAATCCTGAGGGCTGAGTGACGACAGAGGGCCGAGCGTTGGAAGTCAGTGAGGGAGGCTCGCAGCTCGGGAGAGCCAGGGCCCGGCGGCAACGAGTGGTCAGGCCCAACTGTTCTGTCTGGCCACGAGGCCCCCTGCAGCCACCGGGCCCTGGACACTTTACCCAGCTGCGCCCCCCGTTGGTGGCCCTGCTCCCATTGATCTATTTAACCATTCCCAAAAAAAACAAGCTGTTTCTTCTATAAGAGATGGCCTCCATACATCTGGAGCCTGCAGCAGATGGAAGCACTGTGTACCCAGAAATAACCATCGGTAATGTACCCCAGAAGCCTGTCCAGAAGTTCCCACTACCACCGGTGGACCACTCAGCATCCTTTGAGCCAACAGGTAGCATGCACCATACACTGTGTTATGGCAGAATCTCCCAAAGGTTGGGGGAAACACTGTTACTTAAATATCAAACAATATATTTAGAAACCGTGCATATAGCATTCAAATCACTTACCACATTTAGGATAAGCCACCAGCATCACATCATTCTCTCTTGACTCAAAACAGGATCCCAACGCCTCAAAGGTCTCTGCACTGCATAAAATGCTGGGGTATAACACTCCATTGTATGTAAAAAGCAGCTTGTCTGGCGACATCCCATCAGCTGCTGAAAACACTTTCTCTACCTCTTGCAGGAATTTCACCCTGTTTGTCATTTTATTCTACTCTGGCTGAAAAAGCTTTTGAGGTTAGTTTGGTCTGTGTCTGTAATCTGAATACACGTTCCTCTTTTATGAGAAACTGGGCGGGGACAGATGTGGAAGACAGAGTACAGCCCATGTGCATGAGAATGAGAAGTAAATCCTTAGCCTGTGCCAGCAATTACATCATTCTGGTAATATCAGTTTTGAAAAACAAGAAGAGTTCACAAAGAGGTTTAAGCATTGTGCTCCAACTACATTGGCTTTTTCAGTAATTTAAACTAAGATATTTCTTAGAAAACCGCCTGGGGTCTCCAAAGTATTTGAAACTCTTTCAGTGTCAAAGAACAATGCATGTGGACTGCATTATGTAATAATCTAAAATGAAAAGAAAAAGCGCACAGAGAGGCAATTTCAATAAAAGAAAGCGGTACTTTATGTAAAAAAAAAAAAACAAGTCACAAAACTTACAATAAAAAACGTTCAGATCTCCCAGTTCAACTTCAGCAAGTGGATAGTCCCACACACAAGGGGGGTACGTTGAGCAGTGACCTCAAAACTGAGGCAAAGTCCCGGTGAATAGGCGGAGCAGCCACAACTGCAAACACAGGCAGCTGATCATGGCGTCCTTGTGGGGGAGTGCAGGATGACGGTGTCCGTCGTCACGGTCTCAGGCGTCACGCAGTTCTGAACGCAAACTCTATCTCTACGCGGTTCGTGTTCATTTAACACTTCATCAAGGGGTGAGTGAGTACTCCTGGAGGGGGTGTATTTATACCACTAGAGTAATTAAAAACAGGTGGGCATTCTTCCAGTAATTAACACTACCCTATTCTATATCAGGTAAGTATTGGTAACACAGACATCAAAAATAAAAACACAATCCAAATGCAATATGCATTATAAGAAAAGTTAATAACACAAGTAGATTAGAGCGCAGGAAACATGCAGGTACATGATGAGAGAGCTGATATGTAGAAAGGAGCAGATGAGTGGACAATGAGAGCCTTGAAGGTAAGGAGTTGAACTTTGTAGGTGATCCAAAACATTTCAACTTTATTTCATATAGTGCTTGTCTCTCAATGGGACTCTAATCGTTTTACAGTTACAGTATAGTGCACAGTACACAGTAATTTTTTACACACTGTCCTTGTCCCTAACAATCTTATAATCTATGTTTTTGGTGGCGGAGGTCCAGGGAGATAAAGTTACTTGCCCAATTTCACATGGAGCTGACACTGGGAATTGAACCCTGCACTCAAACTCAGGGATGTTTATAAATTCAGTCTCTTTATTCACTGAGTCATTTCTTCAGCTCAAAGTTGATGGGAAGCGAGGAGGTTTAAGCAGGAGATCAGCAGGGACTGTTTTGGGAGACAGGGTTCTTATTTTGTGTCTTGCGTGAGTTATTGGAAAAACAAATTAGTTATAATTTAAGGGTAGTACATAATACACTGATGGTAGTAAGTCCGAACTGTTTGTTCTCTTTACAATTCCTTATCTCTCCTGCAGCTTAATACTCCTCCCATGATCAATGGGGTCAAAGGTAAAACACTAAAAGTAAATGAAAAAGCGCACAGAGAGGCAATTTCAATAAAAGAAAGCGGCACTTTATGTATGTAAGGGGGTCACCCCCGGTTCCCATGATCTTCCTTTGCCCCCTGCCTTACCCCTGGGGCAGTGGGGGAAGGGGGCGGCGACTTCTCCCGGCGGGAACCGCCCTCTTGGTTGTGGCGCAAGGTTCGCCCATGCGCAGTAAAGATCGCGCACGCGATCCCCATAGAAAAGAGCAGTACCAAGAACTACAATTCCCAGCAGCCTCTGGGGACTGCACTTTCACCCTTGTCACAGGCAGCATTGAAGCCAATAGAGCTGGCAGATTCTCATGCTGCAGAGTTGCAACAATGTTGTGTGCAGACAGGGTTTTTGTCAGTGGAGCTGGGGAGCAGAAGGGGAAGGAAGGGTGCAGGGAGCAAGTGCAGCTCCTGCATCGAGTAAGGTCCCCCACATCACAAGTAAGGCCCCAACTCCCCACCAGGTTAGTGGGTAAGTGCTGAGGGACGGCCCAAGATAGGGACGCTGCCCTTAGTGCGTGTGAGTGCTGTCTTGTCAGGGTCATGGCTGGCACTGCTATGAGGCCTGACAAGAAGGCATAGTGTTAGCGTGCAGCAAGTTTGCTGTACGCACTCCGCAGGTTGCAGTGCGTGGCTATGAGTGCTAGGTCTTAGTTAGTCAGGACTGGGAAGTGTTAGGGGAGGGGGGGCAGACTATTAACCCCTGTAGGCCCCTAGGAGTTTCCCCCTAAGCCATCAAGGTTGCTGTGCTGTAGGGACGGCCTATAGTACAGTATTGTCCCTGTAGTTATAAGAGTCAGTTAGGGACTCAGCGGGCGGTGCGCCTCCGTGCAGCGAGGTGGGCGCAGTTCATCGGTGCGGCTGCAGCAGTCCTCCGGGTGGGATCATCCGGGAGGTGGTTCCGGTGTTCTTCGGTCGCCGGATCCTTTGTGAAGCCAGTTGAGGATCCACGCACAGGAGTGCTCGCGCAGGTACTTTATGTCAACAAGTGCACCAACGGGCCCTTAGTTTAATAGTGACTGCGCAGTCACCCATATCTTATTTCTCTACAAGAGTGCGGGACATTGGGTGTGGATCCTATGGACACGGGGTGGGATTATCCTGTGTTGGGGAAGCGTACTGTGAGACGCATTAGTTAGTGTCTCCTCCCGAGAGGGACACCCGTCATTCTGTGCATGTTTATGGAGTGTTATGTTTCCTTAAGTAAACAGTATTGGTTATCATACTTAAGGTGTG
Source organism: Ascaphus truei (assembly GCF_040206685.1). Classification (NCBI taxonomy): domain Eukaryota; kingdom Metazoa; phylum Chordata; class Amphibia; order Anura; family Ascaphidae; genus Ascaphus; species Ascaphus truei. The sequence goes on from NC_134486.1 coordinate 124,655,228, forward strand.
TGAGTATTGTATGTGTCCTGCGAGGAACAATTCCTGCTCTGCTAGGAACCATCGCAGGTGGAGGCGCTGCACCGAGTACCGTGTTACTCTTAATATAATTACCCAGGTTCCCCGTGGCGGAGGCTCAGCCCTCCTGCGAGCCAACAGGTAAAGCACTACACCGGGTAACACCGTATGTTCTCCGCACCCACACTAGATCTGCGATTGGTGGGGGGAATACCCATTACATTTGGAGGCGCTGCTGAGAGAGACCTGGGGTGCCCTGTTCCATTTTTTTTTAAAATTGTCCAATATATTTTTCACCATGTTTGTAAAGTCCGGACACGAGGTCCTTGCCTGGGCTTTGAGGCAATGTATGGAACCCGGCCGGGTGGTGGCGGTAGGAGGCCTTCCCGCAACTACACCCGCAGTCGTGGTTCAGTACTATATGCGTAGAATTCCTGGGTGGCAGTGTGCATGTGTCTTAGATGAAGAACAGGATCCCACGTCCACATGGAAAACCATACTTTTTGTGGCAATCCTCACTGCTGATATATGCTTGGCAGAGGCACCGTCCGCCCTGTGTATGCCCGGGGGCCCGTCTGAGGGGTACCCCCTAGTCTATGCTGACCCAGCCAAATGGCGTCTCCCGCCAAAGCAGGAGAGCGTACGTGCTGCTGACTGCCAGCCTGCACAGGAAAGTATTGCAATAATCTGTCCGGGTTCGGCGCGAAAATCAGAGCCCCTCCCCTGTGATGTGAGTGACTCAGCGCAGAACCAGAACCGCTCCTTGAAAGAGTGTGTTGCCCCTTCTTCAGATTCCACCAATGGGAGCAAGCACTGTGTTCTTCAACCATACAGTGATGCAGTAATAGACTCTTTGTTCTCTGAGGATGAGATAGACTGTCAGGACATACACCCTAATGTATATGTGACCTGGCGAGCGCCAGGAATAGATGTCCTTGTGCTAATGTGCCCCTGCCTGCAAGAAGCCTATGACGAGGGAGCCGACATGTCCCAGTTACCGCTAGACTTCAAGACGACTGAGGTAGGCGGAGAACCGAGTATACAGTGCTTTAGTCCCACCTGTGACTGTCATAGAGGCGCACTGGCGTGGGAGCCCGAATGTGAATGCTGCGGTGTACGGTTCTTGACGCCTATTACACCCCAGGCTACGGAGCCAGTTGAGAAAGAAGCGGGGAAGCCTGACCCCTCTGCAAAAGTGAGGGACATTGCTAATCAGTCTGTCCTAATTCCAGAGGCCTCAGTGGATCCGTCCAACACCATGTTACAGAAACGGTTCCAGACCCTCTCAAAGGGGACGTCTTAGTGGTAGAGCAGGAACCACAGAGCCCAGACCAGCCGATGCCGGAATCACAGGGTAAGGTGTCTATACCCCCATCTTCTTTTAGTGATTCCAGTGACCAACCGCTCGTGGTGATGCACCTGCCGGCGGACCACTCTAGTGAAATCATCGAACCAATTATTTTGGCGGATACAGAGCCTGCTGTGGGCCCGTGGGCCCTGGAGGAGATATATCCCAATGTTGCGGACCCTGCTGTGGGCCCGTGTGTCCTACAATGGACAGCCCGGCCTACTACGATGGTACCATCGGTCCTAAGCTTGGGACCTGTACCTAACGAAGACGAGGGTGAGTCGACTGCCCCAGGGGTGTCGGGTGTGAGCCTCCAGGTGACCGCGGAGCACGGTAGCTCCTTAAGTCTGGTCACCAGGGTGAATGGCTCCACTCTGCATCGCGTCCTGGCGGAGGTGTCCTCCTTAGATGGTAGCTGTCCACTGGTGCGAGTGGACCCATACCTACCTGCCCGTGTTACAGATGAAGAGGAACCCATCGCAAGCCCGTGGAGTGGTGAGGAACCTCCCTACTTCCCACCGGCTCCTGGTCTGAGTGTGAGCCCGTGCGCTTCGACATCAGTGGTCCCAGGACTGGGATCCAACGTTCCCGAGGTTCCAGCAAGTAAATGGACTGTCCCAGAAGTGCCGGGGACAGGTCCCGATACAGCCGAGGTGGGAACTAACAGCGTCCCCGAGGACCTGTTGGCCACTGGGAATCACCGCAGTGGTAAGGTATCTACCCTTTACCCCCTGCCAGGTGAAACAGAGACTTTGAGGAAAGAGACATTGTCCATTGCTCGCTTCCCAGTGGAAGCCTCGCCAGTGTGGAGGGACAAAGACTGTGTGGAGAAGGACTCAGGGAAAGTGGCCTCCGTTACGCCCAAAAAGGAGCGCATCATTCACCATGTAGTGGACCGCGGGAAAGGTCCTGGCCTCCTGGCCTACCGCATCCATGCCGCGGATGGCCGGATAAAGGCCTGGTTGAGAGACATTGTACTATTCCTTCCACCAGGGGGAGGAAGAAGTACGGAACTGGTGACTGTTACCCCAGAGCGTGCTCTCCAAGAGATTTTTCTGGGGGAGGCTCACGGACGCAAAAGTGAGGTACCCCCACATGATCAGTTAGGGGCACCCCACAAATGGTCTCAGCAAGCAGCTAACACTCAGCTGGCCTCGAGTATTACTGTGTGTGATATGCCATGTATCAGTGATGTTACAGTCAATATGTTACGTTGTACCGTTTATGCAATGCATTTTTATTGTGTAACTTTCTGTAATGTGACGCTGTTCTCCAAGCGGGGACGTTGGTATTTTCACCAGGGGGAGAGTGTAAGGGGGTCACCCCCGGTTCCCATGATCTTCCTTTGCCCCCTACCTTACCCCTGGGGCAGTGGGGCAAGGGGGCGGCGACTTCTCCCGGCGGGCACCGCCCACTTGGTTGTGGCGCGAGCTTCGCCCATGCACAGTAAAGATCACGCACGCGGTCCCCATAGAAAAGAGCTGTACCAAGAACTACAATTCCCAGCAGCCTCTGGGGATTGTATTTTCACCCTTGTCACAGGCAGCATTGAAGCCAATAGAGCTGGCAGATTCTCATGCTGCAGAGTTGCAACAATGGTGTGTGCAGACAGGGTTTTTGTCAGTTGGAGCTGGGGAGCAGAAGGGGAAGGAAGGGTGCAGGGAGCAAGTGCAGCTCCTGCATCGAGTAAGGTCCTCCACATCCCAAGTAAGGCCCCAACTCCCCACCAGGTTAGTGGGTAAGTGCTGAAGGACGGCCCAAGATAGGGACGCTGCCCTTAGTGCGTGTGAGTGCTGTCTTGTCAGGGTCATGGCTGGCACTGCTATGAGGCCTGACAAGAAGGCATAGTGTTAGCGTGCAGCAAGTTTGCTGTACGCACTCCGCAGGTTGCAGTGCGTGGCTACGAGTGCTAGGTCTTAGTTAGTCAGAACTGTGAAGAGTTAGGGGAGGGGGGCAGACTATTAACCCCTGTAGGCCCCTAGGAGTTTCCCCCTAAGCCATCAAGGTTGCTGTGCTGTAGGGACGGCCTATAGTACAGTATTGTCCCTGTAGTTATAAGAGTCAGTTAGGGACTCAGCGGGCGCTGCGCCTCCGTGCAGCGAGGTGGGCGCAGTTCATCGGTGCGGCTGCAGCAGTCCTCCGGGTGGGATCATCCGGGAGGTGGTTCCAGTGTTCTTCGGTCGCCGGATCCTTTGTGAAGCCAGTTGAGGATCCACGCACAGGAGTGCTCGCGCAGGTACTTTATGTCAACAAGTGCACCAACGGGTCCTTAGTTTAATAGTGACTGCGCAGTCACCCATATCTTATCTCTCTACAAGAGTGCGGGACATTGGGTGTGGATCCTATGGACACGGGGTGGGATCATCCTGTGTTGGGGAAGCGTCCTGTGAGATGCATTAGTTAGTGTCTCCTCCCGAGAGGGACACCCATCATTCTGTGCATGTTTATGGAGTGTTATGTTTCCTTAAGTAAACAGTATTGGTTATCATACTTAAGGTGTGTGAGTATTGTATGTGTCCTGCGAGGAACAATTCCTGCTCTGCTAGGAACCATCGCAGGTGGAGGCGCTGCACCGAGTACCGTGTTACTCTTAATATAATTGCCCAGGTTCCCCGTGGCGGAGGCTCAGCCCTCCTGCGAGCCAACAGGTAAAGCACTACACCGGGTAACACCGTATGTTCTCCGCACCCACACTAGATCTGCGATTGGGGGGGGGGGGAATACCCGTTACATGTAAAATAATAACAAGTCACAAAACTTACAATAAAAAAGGTTCAGATCTCCCAGTCAGGTCACAAATGTAAACTTCAGCAAGTGGATAGTCCCACACACAAGGGGGGACCAGTAACCTCAAAACTGAGACAAAGTCCCGGTGAATAGGCAGAGCAGCCACAACTGCAATGGCAGGCAGCTGATCACGGCATCCTCGTGGGGGAGTGCAGGATGCCGGGTCCGTCGTCACGGTCTCAGGCGTCACGCAGTACTGAACGCAAACACTGCCTCTACGCGGTTCGTGTTGATTTAACACTTCATCAGGGGGTGAGTGAGTACTCCTGGAGAGGGTGTATTTATACCTCTCCAGTAATTAAAACCAGGTGGGCATTCTTCCAGTAATTAACCACTACCCTGTTCTATATCAGGTAAGTATTGGTAATACAGACATCAAAAACAAAAACAAAATCCAAATGCAATATTCCATTGGCATTATACCACAAGTTAATAACACAAATAGAGTAAACAATACCTCATAACTCATGTTCAAGTGAAGTAACCCTTATCTGCATTGCATTGAGGCATTTGAATTCCTCCATATAAATGAGTGTAATAAATCAGTGTAGTATTTAATCTATAGAGAAAATTCCAAAATACCAAATGCATTTAAAAATAGGTGCTCATAGTATATGCTACACTGACCATGATTTTAAACAGATTTCCAATTGATTCAACCAAGAAATATTTACATCGAAACAACCAGTGTTGTCAGGACATTAATTACCCTCTATTAGGTGTATTCAAAACCCTGTATCTCACAACAACCAATGTTGTCAAACATCACAGACTATACAGTATAAGCACTGTGTTCAAGTCCTGTATAGTTCCCAGGATAACGTTACAAACTTATAGTCGATCATAGTCTATACTCAATATTTTTTATATTAATCAATGTTGAATATTTAAGAGATATTTTTTTCTCATAGCCATCATAATAGGACATTAGCAGTATATTAAACACAGGATATAGTTCCTCTTATGAATGTGTTATTAAATAATTGGAAACCTCAAACAAATGAGGGATACAAAATAACCATATCCAACAAACAGTATTTGGATAAAAAAATATGGTATCAGGACATAATAACAATCATCTGTTCCTTAGCAGGTCTTATAATTATTTAAATACAACCTCAGATGAACAACAACACATGACATATTACACCGTGTCATGATTTATTTAACAAAAATAAAGCCAAAATGGAGAAGCCATGTGTGAAAAACTAAGTACACCCTTACTGCTTCCAGAGGAATTAAGATGCTAAGTAGCAGACAGGTTCTGCTAATCAAATTCCCTTGATTAACTGATCATCAGCAAGTGTGATCAACTCTATAAAAGTCGAAGTTTTAGCAGTTTGCTGGTCTGGAGCATTAACACAATGCCAAGGAGGAAAGACATCAGCAATGATCTTAGAGAAGCAATTGTTGCTGCCCATCAATCTGGGAAGGGTTATTGTCACGCCTGTATGCCCGCAGACCAAGCTAGACCCCAGTACTGAAGTGGGAACGGTATGATACCACACACCCACAGCAGTGGAGCAAGCCCGGAGTGTGGTATAGCGTTGCTGGGCCTGTTGGAAGAGTTGTTAGTGTATCCTTGCAACGCTTGGGGAATGTCCGTGAGAATAGTCGTGTCCGTTTGCCAATGTTCAGGGATCCAGAGGGTAGAATCATCAGAGGGCAAGCCAGGTCCTAGGAAGCCAGAGGTCAGCGGAGTCGTATGCGGAGCAGGGTTCAAAGGGATACCAGAGAGCAGAGTAGTCCAGGGTAAGCAGGGGTCAAAGCCAGGGAAATCCAAAGTAACACAGGAGCAGGTGATCACAGGACCACAGAGGGAGCACAGCATAGGTCAGGTACAGACAGGGAAACAGGAACTATGCAGAGCGAGGAAGAGGTGGACAGACGGATTATAAAGGAAGGTGCACCAATGACAGAGAGGGGAGGAGTAGAGAGAGAAGTGGGTCTATTTTGATCTGGTTTAAAACTGATTGGCTGGCGAAGCCGGCCAATTCAGTTGAACAGCAATTCTACTTGTTGCCAAGTGGAACAAAGAAAACCAGTCAAACAAATATATAAATGAAACCAACAAGTGCACTTAAAACAGAAGGGTTAATTCAAAAGAACCCATGAAGGGGGATTATGAGCAGAGCACCCCGCCTAACGCCCACTGGGAGGCAAACTCTGAAACCGTCCCAGTGGACTCGGCGTACGAATACTCTGCCCGAATACGGGAGTGCACGAGCGCCTGGAACATGACCACGATGTTCGTTGGGGCCCCCCCCCCCCCTCCAAACACTGCTTCCTGGTTCTACAAATGGCTACCTTAGCCAATGCCAGGAGCAGGTTGACTGAATTGACCTGTGCAGGGGGATGTCCTCTTACCTCTCCTGCACCGTTGGTCTGGGACCCGCTCTCCTCCCCGGCTACTGCGTGCCGCCGTCGGTGAAGATCAGGAACGAAGAAGTGAAACGGCGCTACTGCGCATGTCTGAAGAAATGAAGCTCCCGGATGTTCTTCTGAAAAACTTTATTGACCACAACACAAGGGCTACACCGCAATCTCCCCCTCTACGCGTTTCACCCTTACAGATAGGGCTTCGTCTCCGAGACACTGGGCACCCAAAAATAAAAAGATGAGGGGAAAAATGCAGCCAGAACTGCAGGAGAAGGCTCCTCAAGGTGGATAAGAGGGGCTGCAGTCTGGCGCAGTTCAAATAAATGTAATACACGGACTCCCGCTCGCCAGAGAAGGAACAGGCGGCGGGGGAGTCCGTGAAATGTGCCAAATACTCTCCTGTGCTGAGTGCACTGTGGAGGACTCTCCAACTCAAATCCCCGGCGGGACGGGGAACCAAACCTGAATAGAGTTCCTTCCACCAGGGTCTCTCGCCCTCGTTCGCAGGAAATACCCGCCTCCAGATAGTATCGGGGCGGGTGACAAGGGCGAGGTAGTGCACTATATGGAGCACTAGAGAATACAGGACTTTCCTCGGCATGCCGCAGAAACATGCCGGGGACATATCCCCCAACCTGCTGAGGTTGGGGGGAGAGAGGAGCCCGAGGGGGTTGCCATGGCTTTGGTTCCACGCAAAGATCCGGAGAGCTGAAGTTGATAGGTTGACAAGGCTCTCCGGTCTGCAATACCCCCTCAATGAAGGTGTGTGAGTCGGGGTGGATGGCATCTTTAATCTCCCGGATCAAACGATGAGGGACGCGGGCAGTACGCAGACCCATACAGGGTGCAAGCACCTCTGCCCTTACCCAGTCTCGCTGCTCATAGTCCACGAGATCCCCGACTCTGGTCACCTGCGCCAGGATTAGCAGGCGGCAAATAGAGGGTGAATCCAACATCCGAGCCCCCACTGCCGGATTATACAGCAGGGGCTCGGCGAGGAAATCAACCCCCACCGCCTGTTCCTTCCTGGTCGCGGAGACCAGTTTCCAGGCCTTAAGTAAGTCCCGGTAGTATGCCGGCAGCTCCGAGAGGTCTCTACCTAAACCCTCGGGCCTGATGATAAACAGTTACCGGTCATACCTCATATTGCACAGCTGGCGAAAGAAACTGGTTTCCAGCTGGCACCACTGCGGAGACGGATCTGCGAATAGGTATCTCTGCAGGTATTGGAGGCGGAAAGTGTGTAACTGGGAGCGGACACACACCACTCCCTGTCCACCCTCCTCCAAAGGAAGGCACGCAACTCCCGCAGAGACCCAATGCTTCCCCACCCAGAGAAAATCCATCAACCTCCTCTGGTTCTTGAAGGTAGAAAAAACAGGATATTCAGCGCTCGTGCTGTATGATGGTGTGAATGATCCCTTTGCAGCATGTACATAAAGCGTCTCCCCAGAAACTCTCAAATCTAGGTGAACCCCCCTTAAAAAGGGGGGAGGGCACCCTGAAATACAAGATAATAAAAAATGCACAAATGCGCACCAGGGATTAGTGGAAGGTAATTTATTAAAAATACACACAAACTCTCAGGGGATACAACCCCACCTCAGAACAGCTGTGCAGCTGGACGGCTAAGTACTACCCAGGAGAACACCTGATGGTGACTAAACCCTAAGCTGCACAGTATACAAATACAGTAAAATTTATATAAAAACACATGAAAGAAAAAAACAAACATGAAAACAACCTATCAACAGATTTGTATAGAAACCGCCATAAGGTTGGGAACTGGCAAGGGGAAACGGACACTCACACTGAGACAGTCAGCAGACTCGCGGTGGCTGCACAGGATCTGGATCTCAGCACCGCGGAGATGGAAAAAAACGCTGCTGTCTCCTGCAGGCTCCGTCTCAGCTTACCAGCATACACGCGCAGGATGACCTGTCGTGACCTTTACGCGTTTCGTACCACCTCCTGACGAAGTACTTGGAGGAGTGTCCGTTTCCCCTTGCCAGTTCCCAACCTTATGGCGGTTTCTATACAAATCTGTTGATAGGTTGTTTTCATGTTTGTTTTTTTCTTTCATGTGTTTTTATATAAATTTTACTGTATTTGTATACTGTGCAGCTTAGGGTTTAGTCACCATCAGGTGTTCTCCTGGGTAGTACTTAGCCGTCCAGCTGCACAGCTGTTCTGAGGTGGGGTTGGATCCCCTCAGAGTTTGTGTGTATTTTTAATAAATTACCTTCCACTACTCCTCTGGTTCTTGTTGATAAATTCGGGGGTCGGACCCATGGCTATCAGCCGGTGCCATAGCTGACTGGCCACCAGCTGGTTGATCACCAGGGTTCTTCCCCTGAGGGAAAGCATTCTTGACAGATACACCCAAGACCCCAGACGAGCAATGACTTGTTCCTCAAGATCACTGAAGTTTTCTGGGGCCGGGTTCTCCGCAGCAGACAGGTAGACTCCCAGATATTTGAGAGTATCGCTCCCCCACGAGACATTACGAAACGTGGGGGGCAAAGAGTCAACCTGTAAGGTACACACCAAAATGCCGGAGCACTTGGACCAGTTCATCCGAGCAGAAGAGGCCGCGGTGTAGACCTCAAAGCATGCTTGCGCCCGCTCTAGATCATCTAGGTCCTGGGCCACGAGGAGCACGTCATCAGCATAAGCCGACAGGACTACCCACATGTCGGGCTCCCGCAGCACCAGCCCGGTAAACCTCCTCCTCAGTAGGCAGAGGAAGGGCTCAATGGCCAGCGCGTACAGTTGCCCAGACAGGGGGCACCCTTGACGTACTCCCCGACCAAACACAAAAGGTGCCGTCAGGGACCAAATGATCTTCATCAGACACTCTGCAGAGGCGTACAGCATCTGGAGAAAGCCCACAAAATGTGGGCCAAAGCCAAACTCCCGCAGGATCTGCATGAGGTAACGGTGATCCACCCTGTCAAACGCCTTCTCCTGATTTAGGGACAGGAGGGCGAGTGACAGACCAGTCCTCTGCGCGTGATGTAGCAGGTCCCGGACCAGAAAAATGTTGTCATGAATACTCCGGCCCGGGACAGTATAGGACTGGTCGGGGTGAATCACTGACTTGAGCCTCAGCGAGAGCGCTTTGGCTATGATCTTATAGTCCGTGCTTAGCAGTGAGACTGGTCACCAGTTAGAGATCTGGCGGAGATCCCCCTTCTTCGGCAGCAAAGACAGTATTGCCCACCGACACGAAAGGGGCATCTCACCGGTCTCCAGGGCTTCGGCCAGGACCTCGGTGAAATCAGGTCCCAGCATCTCCCAGAAAAACCGGAAGAACTCCACAGTCAGCCCGTCTAGCCCCGGCGTTTTTCCGCGGGACATGAGACTGAGGGCTTCAGAGAGCTCGGCCAGAGTCAAAGGTAACTCAAGCCGCTCCCTTCCACCCTTGCCGACCGTGGGAAGCCCCTCCCATAAGACCCTGCATGCGTCTGGCTGGATGGACTCCGGAGAGAAAAGGTTTACGTAGAATCTCCGGGTTCTGTCCCGGATGCTCTCCGGGTCAGTCAGAGGGGTACCGTCTTCTGCTAGCAAGCAGGTGATATGTTTACGGTTTCCCCTCTTTTTCTCCAGCGCGTAGAAGAGGCGCGACCCGCGACCCATCTCCCGAAGGAAGTGGATGCGGGATCGCACATACGCCCCCCCAGCTCTCCGATCTTCCAAGTCCCGGAGAGCGCACTTCCTCTCCACGTACGCACACTGCAGGTATTGGTCTCCTGCCACAGACAGCCGCTTCTCGAGATCGAGCACCTCTTCCCTAAGGGCCTCGATCTCAGCATCGTGCCGCCTGCTGGCACCTTTGGTGTACTCCTGACAAACGAGGCGCAGATGAACCTTGCCCACGTCCCACCACTGCTCTAACGTGGCAAAGTCTGATCTGTAACCTCTCCAGGCCATCCAAAAGTCTGAGACCGACGTTGCAAACCCCTTGTCTTCCAACAACATATTGTTGAAGTGCCAATAGGCGGCCGAGGGCGCTGCTGGTAGTAGCACCACCGTCATGGACGCACAATTGTGGTCCGAAAACGGCGCCAGCCTAATGGTACTGGACTGGGCTCGCGACAGGCTGTGGCTGGATATATACAGCCTGTCGATCCGGGACCAGGACATCCGTTCACCCCTAAACACCCTAACATGGGTGAACTCAGTGGATGCCTCGGGATGTTGTTCTTGCCAGACGTCTACCAAGGAGTAGCGGGTGATGGCCTCCCGCAAGGCCGACGCAGACCACTGGTGTGGCTCCGGGCCATTCCGGTCTTTCAGAGCCTCGAGGGTGCAGTTGAAATCACCCCCGAGCACCACGTGTTCGTCCGCGTCGACTGTCTCCAGGTATTCAGACATTCTGACGAAGAACTGCCTTCTCAGGGGTCCGGTGGCAGGAGCATACACGTTCAAGAAATTAAACGTGTAGTCCTCGTGCCAGACCCTGAGATGCAAAAGGCGACCTGGAACAACAGTTTTGGCAAGCAGTAGCTCTGGTTGAAAGGACTCAGAGAACAGGGTCACCACCCGACTAGATGACAAAGTGAGGTGGCTGAAAAAGACCTTGCCTTGCCACTCCAAATGCCAGCTAGCTTCAGCCTCTGGAGTGGTATGGGTTTCCTGCAGGAAGCTCACAGAATACTTTCCCTTCTGTAAAATGGAGAGTACCTGGAACCTGCGAATCCCGTCCTTACTGCCATTCACGTTAAGCGTACCGATGCTCAAAGCCATTGGTAGTCAAGAGTTTTGCTTTCCACAGGCGCTCAGGGTGCTACACCCCGAGAAACCTTTATGTGGTCTCGCATTAATTTATGAAATTTCAGGACACGAAGATGGATAGGCCCAGAGATTTTGGCTTTGTGGTTAGCCCTGATGTATACTAAGAGAGAGTGGAGAATGACCGAGGCATCCTTCCACCTTCCAAGGGCCAACTGCACCTTCGTGGTTCCGTGTTTGCAGAGGGTATCCTCCAGGAAACCATCTAGCTCCTGGGCAGGGATAATGGGGGTCAAAGAGTCCACCGCCTCCGCGGTGCCAGAGGACTCCTCACTGAGCCCCAACTCCCCGAGCTCCTCTTGACTTAAAACTGAAGACCCCCGCCCATCCCTGCGGGGGCCTTTCTCCACCTTAGAGTGGGTCCCCTCCTCGGTGTTTCCACAAGGGGGTCCACTATATCCTCCACATCCAACCCCGGGGTGGGATGTTCAGGGTAGCTGGTGGCGGTATGGCGGAGGTAGCGGTCTCCCTAGTGTCCTCGGGGGCCAACGAGGCACACAGTGCCCTCCTGGTCTCCTCTACTGCCATGCGAACAAACGGGATACCACGGGGATTCGCATTAAGCACGGGAGGGCACTTTTCAGCAAGTACCTCATAGGGAGGGTCCAGCCCAGCAGTCGCCTCCAACAAAGTGCCCGACTAAAACTCCTCACCAGGAGAGCTCACATCTGGCATCTCCCAGATGCAAAATGAATTGCACGCTAAAACACCCACACCCACACCCGCCTCCCCCGCTCCATCCTCCAAACCCCCAACCACGGGGGTCAGCCCTAGCCCATCCCCTTCTTCCGGTGACACAAACCAGGGCTCAGCCTCAGGTGTGCCACCCGAAGGCGGCACAGCCGGAGGGGGATCCTGGCTGACCTCCGAGTCCCCGAAGACAACTGCGTCCGGCGCGGCAGATTCACCGAAACACAAGTCCCCGGGAGATGTTCTCCAACTGGGAGGGGTGTTGGAAGGCTCCCCAACGTCCATTTCTAGGGGCAAAGCCTCATGTTGTTGAGCACTTTGATCTTCCACCCCAGGGACGCCGGGTACCTCCTCCTGCATTCCCTCCAGATCTTCGAGGGGGGGGAATGCATATTTTTGGGGTCCGGCTCACACTGGCTAATCCTAATCTGTGGGCCCTGTACGGTGCTTACATTGGGGGTAGGGTGCACCTGGGGGGAGACAGCGACAACAGAGGGTGACTTCTTCAGGGTGACTCTTTTCTTCTCCCTCTTTTTCCTGGGGAGAAGTGCAGACGTCACCGCCCGAGATGGGGCAGCGACATCTCCTGCGGTCCCAGGGGGGACCTGGGCCCCCGAGGGCTCCACTTCGGTGGGCGCAGCAGCACAGGGTGTCTCCTCCTGGGGGGGGACAGTGACAACAGAGGGTGGCCGCTCCAGGGCGACCCCCTCACCCTCTCTCCGCTCCCCGGGGAGAGGTGCATATGTCACCGCTCGAGACGGGGCAGCAACATCTCCTGCGGTCCCAGGGGGGACCTGGGCCCCCGAGGGCTCCGCCGCGGTGGGCACAGCGGCACAGAGTGTGTCTTCACCTGGGGGGACAGTGTTAACAGAGGGTGGCCGCTCCAGGGCGACCCCCTCACCCTCTCTCCGCTCCCTGGGGAGAGGTGCAGATGTCACTGCTCGAGACGGGGCAGCAACATCTCCTGCGGTCCCGGGGGGACCTGGTCCATCGAGGGCTCCGCCGCGATGGGCACAGCGGCACAGGGTGTCCTCTCCCGGGGGGAGATAGAGACAGCAGAGGGTGGCCGCTCCAAGGCGACCCCCTCCCTCCGCTCCCCGGGGAGAGATGCAGACGCCACTGCTCGAGACGGGGCAGTGACATCTCCTGCAGTCCCAGGGGTCCTAGGGGTCTTAGAGGTCTTAGGGGTGACCTGGGCCCTCGAGGGTCCCGCTGTGGTGGGCATAGATGTCACTGTTCAAGATGGGACAGCAACATCTCCTGCGGTCCCAGGGGGGACCTGGGCCCCCGAGGGACCCGCTTTGGCGGGCACAGCGGCACCAGGTGTCTTGGCAGAGGGAGGGGCGGGTGCAGGAGCTGGGGTGGGTCCTCTGTTCCCTTTGGGGCAACTCCTACGAGTATGCCCCAGCTCCTTGCACAGATAGCACCTAACCCCCTCTGTGCCATAGTAAACTGTATATTGAATGCCCTCGTAGGGCACCCCAAAGGACCCCTCCACAGATTCTGTACTCCCCAGCGTACGAATGAAGAAAACGCCCCTCCCATACATCTTGCTGGCCGCCACCACAGCAGAGGGACCCACAACGTCTGCCACAGCCCTTACATAGATCTCCATGCTTAGGCCAGGTGACATTGGGCACCTCACCCCAAGATTCCTGCTCACACAGGGCGTGGCCCCAGCATTATTGTTGCTGGGGTCAACGCCTGCAGCCGCCACCTGCACCCATGACTGAGCTGGGACTGCGGGGGTTACACAAACAACAGGAGCCGGGGGAGGTGTGGCCAGGGCACTGGATGTACCAGGCCTAGGGCTGTGGCTAATGTTGTTCCTAGGGACCCCAGGTTTTGGAGTCCGGTATCCGGGTGTGGCCCCCGTTGCTGCACTACTCCTATTCCCCTAAGGCATGATAATAATAAGAAAAGGGGAAGGGGAAACACAAAATGAATGTGCCCCCAAAAGAATTCACTTAAATGCACACCACCCAAGTGTAAAAATTGACTTTTAATAAATCCTTAAAACATATATTACCAAAGTAACGTGTGATGTGAATTAAAATTGTATTAAATCATAGCTATTAAGCAATCGTGTCGTAAGTTATTCATACTATCCCAGTACCAGTTGATAGGATGGGATGTTAAAGACAGGGAATGCTATGAATAGGGTGTTAACAATAAATGATTAATAAATGGTTAACTCATATGGTCTTCACAGTTACACCCAGGATACTGCAAACACTACATTAAAAACAGCTCCAAGTAGGAGACTGACAACATTGCGCCTCCAACGCGCGTTTCCCTCCAGCAAAGGAGCTTCTTCAGGGACAAGTACCATTTATGGTCAGTGAGCCTGCTATCCTTGCACCTTATGTGAGGTGTCTTTAACCAATTGCTGTGTATTCAAACCAGCACTGCTGTGTTTGGAAGATCTATAATACAGCTATTATACTATCACATGCCAGTGCTATTGTTCAGACTAAATCTCTATGTCAATGTGCAAGGGAGCTATATTTAGCATTAATAGGATATTAAATCCTGTGGCCACCCACCTGAATATATTTATATACAACTCTACAATTGGTCTCATCGTTGCCCCAGAGGGGTTAACACCCTATTCATAGCATTCCCTGTCTTTAACATCCCATCCTATCAACTGGTACTGGGATAGTATGAATAACATACGACACGATTGCTTAATAGCTATGATTTAATACAATTTTAATTCACATCACACGTTACTTTGGTAATATATGTTTTAAGGATTTATTAAAAGTCAATTTTTACACTTGGGTGGTGTGCATTTAAGTGAATTCTTCTGGGGGCACATTCATTTTGTGTTTCCCCTTCCCCTTTTCTGATTCACTTTCAGTTCACAGTTTGCACCCACCTTCTGATTACCTCACTTATGAATATAAATACTTCATTCAATTAGTATGGTCCTGTGATCACTCCCCACTCTTTGTTGTTTCGTTAAATGATAATAATAAGCCTCTAAGTTAAGGGAGGAGGTAGTGTTTAGAGAGAGAGGTGCAGAGAGGAACTGTCCCTATAACTACCTCTCTGCAAAGGGAGGGGGAAAAAAAGTTTTTAAAACCTGCTGTAATCCTCTCTTTTCTACCCTTATTATTTACTCACTCTCTTACAATAAGCCACACCACAATTTTATAGGTCATAAAGAAAGACACAGAGCTCCCAAAAATGCAAATGACAAAGGAAGGAAACAGGCTTAAATTAAAGTAAATTAGAAATAAAACAAACAACCAGGGGTGGGGGAAGAGAGAGGGTCAGACTACAGTTACCAGCCAGCTAAAGTGTAGCTTTGCTGGGTTGAAACACTGCAGCCTCTGGGTGAAAAACAAAAACGGTTTTTAAACCTCAAAATACACCCAAAACCCTCTACAAACTCACAGTATACTCACAGTATACTCCCCCACAGTTCCCCACAAAAATATAACAAATAAAGAGTACAACCTGATTCCTCAGCAAATGCCTGGGAGCTCTGCACACACGCTTCTGAGTGAGAAGCTGGAGATAGGTCAGGGAGAGAAGAGGAGGAGACAGAAGGGGCAGTCAGAGGAATGGCCTGAACAGCATGGGAGGCGGAGACAGGGGGAACCTGATAAGAAGAGTCTGTGCACGCGCCCCCTGTAAACTGGGGATGCGCGCGCACAGGTTGCAACACAGGCACGGCCCGCACGGAGCAGGGGAAGACCGCAGGAGGGGGATGGAGCCAAGAGGAGGGGAACGCGCACGAGGCCTGTGCCCGCGCGATGGCCAGCAAAGGCAGAGAGGAGCATGCACGCGCATCCCCCATGGGCTGAGGGGGTGCATGCACCGGACGCGTCACCAGGCGCACGGAACGCCGCGCAGCGGGCATCACGCGAGGAGGAGGCAATGGGATGGATGGCACCACAGGGGAAGGTAAAGGAGCTACCGCGGGAGAGAGGAAGCGGGGAGGATTAAAGCAGGGGCTAAGGGAGCGTGTGAGTATGCGACACCTGCGGGGAATGCGCTGCGGCAAGGGGAAAGAGGTAGAAGATGAAGGAGAGGAGTGGGAAGGAGTAGAAAGGGTAACAGGAGATGGGAGAGAGGGACAGGGAGAGGAAGGAATCTCCTGAGTCGTCACAGTATCCCCGCCTTGAGGATCAATCTCCGAGTGATCCAACCACGGCTTAAGGGGGAATTTCTGGTGAAACTGTGAAAGCAACCTTGGGCCGTGGACATGATGTGCCAATACCCAGGACCGTTCCTCAGGACCGTAGCCCTTCCAGTGTACTAAAAACTGAAGTCCTTTTTTGGAGACACGCGAGTCGATGAGAGACTGTATCTCGTACTCCTGTTGACCCAGGGTGGACACTGGATTAGGTCTCCAAGAGGGATCCGGGAAATGAGGGCTGGACACAAATTCCTTAAGGATGGAAAGGTGAAAAACTGACGGAATTTTCATTGAGGGGGGAAGCTCGAGGCGATAGGCTACAGGATTAACCTTCTCTAGGATTTTGAATGGTCCCAAGAATCTAGGAGACAGTTTGGGTGAAGGAGTTTTGAGCCTAATATTTTGGACGACAGCCAGACCAGATCAGGTTTGAACGAAGGACCTTTTTGGCGGTGACGATCAGCCTTGGTCTTTTGCTTGGCCACCGCCGACCGTAAGGACTTGAGAATCTTTTTCCAGGATTCTTGCAAGTTGATGATATGAGAGTCGGCTACAGGAACACCAGACGGAGAAGGTGAGAAAGGGAGACTACTGGGGTGAAAGCCACAGTTGATAAAGAAAGGAGACTCCTGAGTAGACTCGTTCTTTAAGGAATTAATGGCAAATTCGGCCCATGGTAGAAGATCCACCCAGTTATCTTGTGAGTCAGAAATGAAGCATCTCAGATACTGTTCGAGAGTTTGGTTCATCCTTTCAGTTTGCCCGTTGGTTTGTGGATGATATCCAGAGGAGATCAAGAGGGAGATACCCAATCTTTGAGAGAAAGCTCGCCAGAATTTTGAGATGAACTGGGACCCACGGTCTGAGACGATAGAAATGGGAACGCCATGCAGCCTGAAGATCTGTTTGGAGAAGACATCCGCCAAGGTGGCCGAGTTGGGAAGACCCTTGAGGGAAATAAAGTGAGCCTGCTTTGAAAATCTATCAACCACGACCAAAATAGTGTTCATCCCTTTGGACACAGGCAGTTCAACGATAAAGTCCATCGAAATGTGTTTCCAGGGTTGTTCAGGGTTGGGAAGGGGTAGCAGAAGTCCAGAAGGCATATGATGGAGGGTTTTACTCTGGGCACATACAGGACAGGCGGAAGTAAGATTGAGAATATCTTGATTCATCTTAGGCCACCAAAAAGTCAGTTTAAATAGATCAGCTGTCCTCTTGAAGCCTGGATGACCAACTGCTCTAGAGGAATGACCCCAAAGTAAGACTTTATGGTGGAAACGTGGAGCCACGAAGAGACTCCTTCTGGTACCCTGAACCTGCTGGGAATATGTGCTTGTGCCTTGTGGATCTCGTCCAATACATCAAAGTTGTTAGCAGAGACTATGCACTTGGCCGGGAGAATAGGTTCTGAGATTTCTTTAGCCTCGGTCTCAGAGGCAAACTACGAGAAAGGGCGTCCGCTTTAACATTTTTGGTACCAGGAATGTAAGAGATGGTGTAGTTGAAGCGGGAAAAGAAGAGTGACCAGCGAGTCTGGCAGGAGCCCAAGCGACGAGCACCCTCAATATATAACAAATTCTTGTGGTCAGTGAGAATGGCGATTGGTTCCTTGGAACCCTCTAAAAGCTGTCTCCATTCCTGCAGAGCCAACTTAATGGCCAAAAGTTCACGATTACCGACATCATAATTCATTTCTGCTGATGAAAATTTCCGTGAAAAAAAACCACAAGGATGGAGTTTCTCTTGGGGAGAAGTCCTCTGGGAAAGAACTACGCCAGCTCCTACGTCTGAGGCGTCAACCTCCAAAGTAAAGGGGAGGGAGGTATCCGGATGATGAAGGATGGGGGCAGACATGAACGCCTTCTTGAGAGTCTCAAAGGCTGCGATGACCTCTGGTGACCAGGTTGAGACGTCGGCACCCTTTTTGGTCAAGGCGGTGATGGGAAGGGCAATGGAAGAAACTTTTTTGATAAACTTACTGTAATAATTGGCAAAGCCAAGAAAACGTTGCACAGCCTTGAGAGAATTAGGGAGTGGCCAGTCGAGAACCGCCTTCAGCTTCTCTGGGTCCATGGAGAAACCTTGGCTGGAGATGATATAGCCTAGGAAGGCCGTGGAAGCCTGATGAAACAAACACTTCTCCATTTTGGCGTAAAGACGGTTAGAACGAAGCCTGGAGAGCACAAGTTTGGTATGTCGAATGTGTTCCTCCAGATTTTTAGAAAAAATAAGGATGTCGTCTAGATAGACAATGACAAAAGTTCCCAAAACGTCACGGAAGATGTCGTTCATAAATTCCTAAAACACGGCCGGGGCGTTACATAGCACAAGGGGCATAACATGGTATTCATAGTGTCCAGAACGTGTGTTAAATGCTGTTTTCCACTCGTCTCCTTCCCTTATGTGAATGAGGTTATAGGCACCCCTTAAGTCAAGTTTTGAAAAAATAGAGGCCCCTTGGAGACGATCGAACAGTTCAGAAATGAGCGGAAGCGGATACCTGTTTTTCACCGTGATCTTATTGAGTCCGCGGAAGTCTATGCAAGGCCTTAGTGATCCATCCTTCTTCTTCAGAAAAAAAAACCCAGCACCGGCAGGAGAGGTGGAGTTGCGGATGAAACCTTTTTCCAGGTTTTCTTGAATATAAATAGTCATGGCCTCGGTCTCTGGGATGGAGAGTGGGTAAGACTTAGACTTTGGCAGAACAGTCCCAGGAATGAGGTCGACCTGGCAATCGTACAGGCGATGAGGAGGGAGGACCTCTGCTTGTACCTTGTTGAACATGTCCAGGTACTCATGGTACACGGCAGGCAGGGACGAACATCGGCAGGTACGGAGTCCAGACCAGCAAGCACAACCACGGGAGGATCCGCTGGCATAGTATCTGCGGACGAGGGCCACTGGATAGTCATGGTACCGGACCAATCAATGCGCGGATTGTGGAGTTGAAGCCAAGGCAATCCTAATATAATTTGTACGGAAGGGGACTGGAAAACGTCAAAGACAATTGCCTCCTTGTGACCATCAGCCAGGGTCAAGGTAAGAGGAATAGACTCCCAGATGATGAAAGCTGGCTGGAGTGGTCGTCCGTCGATGGCCTCAAGGCCAACTGGGCTCTTCCTTCTGACCATGGGAATTTGATTCTCCCCTGCAAACTGCTGGTCCAGGAAATTACCACCCGATCCGGAATCGATGAACGCTTCGACCTTTACGACAAGGTTGGGACCCTCTAGCGTGGCTGGTAGCATCAGCTTCTTTGGGCGAGCTTTGGAAGTAGAGGGGTTAGGAGAGGCAGTACCCAGTAGAAGCCCCTCTACCTTTACTGGGTGTGCCCGTTTCCCGGCTTCAAGGGACAATTCTGGAGACGATGTTCCGAGGAAGCACAGTAGAAACACAGCCTGTTCTGGCGCCGCCGCGCTCTCTCGGTTGCCTGGAGTTGTTGATTGCTGACCTGCGTAGGTTCCGAGGCCTCCAGGGCCAGGAGAGGAGTAGCGACTGGCCTGTGAGAAACAACAGAGGGAGAAGAACGGGAACAGTGTTTCTCGTGTCGTCGCTCCTGCGTGCGCTGATCCATGCGTACGCTCAGGGTGATGAGCTCCACCAGGGACGTAGGTCGGGCGTGAGTAGCCAAATCGTCTTTCAACGTATCTGAGATTCCGTGCCAGTACGCAGCTGCGAGCGCCTCATCATTCCATTGGACCTCGGCGGCCAGTGTACGGAACACAATGGCGTATTTGGCAGCTGAATTTTGACCCTGAGAAACATGGAAGAGGGTCTGTCTCATGCCATGCAGGGATATCAAACTCAAGTTGAAATTCACGTCTGAATAAAATATAATCTTGCGTTATTTCACTTCCACGCTCCCATAGAGGAGAGGCCCAGGCAAGGGCATCTCCGGTGAGTAGGGCATAAATATAAGCAATCTTAGCGCGGCCAGTAGGAAACAGAGAGGGAGAAATTTCAAACTGCACCTCACAGTGGTTTAAGAACCCGCGGCAGTTGACGGGGTCCCCATCATAGCGATTTGGCGAGGGAATCCATGGGCCAGGGATGGAGTAGGGAGTAGCCACAGTTGGCGTAGAATGGGAAAGGGCTTTCTCGAAGGGCCACATTAGTTAATTGCTGGGAGACAGTGGGCAGTTGAGTACTAACGAGTTATAAAGTTTCCAGAGGAATAATTATCTCCACCACTGTACCCACCTCAGGGGGGTCTGCGTTTGTTGGGCTCTGCATAATGACACGCCTGTATGCCCGCAGACCAAGCTAGACCCCAGTACTGAGGTGGGAACGGTATGATACCACACACCCACAGCAGTGGGAGCAAGCCCGGAGTGTGGTATAGCGTTGCTGGGCCTGTTGAAAGAGTTGTTAGTGTATACTTGCAACGCTTGGGGAATGTCCGTGAGAATAGTCATGTCCATTTGCCAATGTTCAGGGATCCAGAGGGTAGAGTCGTCAGAGGGCAAGCCAGGTCCTAGGAAGCCAGAGGTCAGCGGAGTCGTATGCGGAGCAGGGTTCAAAGGGATACCAGAGAGCAGAGTAGTCCAGGGTAAGCAGGGGTCAAAGCCAGGGAAATCCAAAGTAACACAGGAGCAGGTAATCACAGGAGCACAGAGGGAGCACAGCATAGGTCAGGTACACACAGGGAAACAGGAACTATGCAGAGCGAGGAAGAGGTGGACAGACAGGGATTATACAGTAAAGGAAGGTGCACCAATGACAGAGAGAGGAGGAGTAGAGAGAGAAGTGGGAGAACTAGAGATAGGTCAGGGAGAGAAGAGGAGGAGACAGAAGGGGCAGTCAGGGGAATGGCCTGAACAGCATGGGAGGCAGAGACAGGGGGAACCTGATAAGAAGAGTCTGTGCGCGCGCCCCCTGTAAACTGGGGATGCGCGCGCACAGGTTGCAACACAGGCGCGGCCCGCACGGAGCAAGGGAAGACCGCAGGAGGGGGATGGAGCCAAGAGGAGGGGAAAGCACGCAAGGCCTGTGCTCGCGCGATGGCCAGCAAAGGCAGAGAGGAGCATGCACGCGCATCCCCCGTGGGCTGAGGGGGTGCACGCACCGGACGCATCACTAGGCGCGCGGAACGCCGCGCCGCGGGCATCATGCGAGGAGGAGGCAATGGGACGGATGGCACCACAGGGGAAGGTAAAGGAGCTACCGCGGGAGAGAGGGAGTTGGGAGGATTAAAGCAGGGGCTAAGGGAGCGCGTGAGTATGCGAGACCTGCGGGGAATGCACTGCGGCAAGGGGAGAGAGGTAGTAGATGAAGTAGAGGAGTGGGAAGGAGTAGAAAGGGTAACAGGAGATGGGAGAGAGGGACAGGGAGAAGAAGGAATCTCCTGAGTCGTTACAGTTATAAGGCCATTTCCAAACAATTTAAAGTCCATCATTCTACAGTGAGAAAGATTATTCAAAAGTGGAAAACATTCAAGACAGTTGGCAATCTTCCTAGGAGTGGACGTCTGTACGGAATCCACACCTGGATTTGGATGGAACTCATTCCTTACAGAGCGGTGGAGTTTCCAGACAAACCCTCTCTGCTCCTGCAATCACTGCACTCTGCATGCCTCCTGTGGAGCTCTATCCCTATTCACTAGGTGTGCTATATAGAGTCAGCCCTTCCCCCCAAGAAGTTGCTGAGCATAAACCAAGTTCTACTTGGATGTAACTGTGTTTGCCACAAACACCCTTGCTTTAGCCGTGCCTGTTTCCCATGCTGAAGCACTGGAGTTCCCAGCACTTGCTTCTTAGTTCTTCTGAAGCAGCAGAGGAGAAGAGGAGCACAGCTCACAGCGTCAGCAAACGCAGGTAATAAGGGCAACTCCAGACAGGGGTAAAAATATACATAAATCTTTAATGGTCAGTTAAGCACAAAAATAGGACCACGCACCAACGCGTTTCATCCGTTAGGACTTTCTTAAGGTGTAGGGAGAGACAAAAATACAAACAATTTATCCGTAAAAAATTCGCGCCAAAACTGAGTACCTGTGACGTCATCAGCATGCGTCCCGAATAGGAGTCGCATTATTACCGCTCGGCTCAGTCCTGAGTCGCGCTTGTAACAGAGGAGGTACACTGAGTACCAGGATTGGCCATTCGAAGAAGAAAAAATATATTGAATTACAAAACTTTAATAATAACATTACAAATGAACATTACGAGGCATCATACAACATAGAGATTACTCTAATTATAGAAAAAAACAGACAGATAACATTGTTGCACACCTCTGGAACAAGAAAAAAGAAAATAATATTGAAAGAAAACAGAGAAAAGAAAAATATATATAAAAGATATGTATAATGCAAAAAATGTCAAAGTGTGGCTATAAACTATATAAATCAAAAAATATATAAAAGAATCATAATAGAACAACCACACATCAGACAGTTATCACATATATTATCTACAGTATCAGAATTAAGTTCCAAGAGGAAAAGATAAGCCCTCCATCCTATCAATAACGGGAGTGTGTGTGTCAATAGATAACAAATATAAAAAAGAAAAAAGAGGCAAGAAAAAGAGGAAAAATATATATTTTTTAATAAATCAGCTAATATGCTAATAAGATCCTGACACACACATACTTGCCTGTCTAGAAACCACACAAGAAATAAAAAAGTATTTTATTAATAAAAAACTATATATACATGTAAACATATCTAATATGGCCACATATAAATATGTATTAAGGACAAGATAGAAATATGCCAGAATCATGAAACAATCATGATTCATAGCAAAAATCGTATGTCCCTAGGTATAAAAATAAACTAAATCTACAAAAATCTGAAATAACAGGGGGATTAGGTCATACAAAGTAAAAAAAAGTCTAACTATCACACCAGCCTTATTATATTGATGGTAAACAGATTATCCATAATTAATGGGCAAATATATTTAGTCCTCTGATGAGACAAAAAAAGAAGAGGGAGAACACTCCAGACCAATATAATAATTACAAAAAATGAGTTAGATCCCAGTCTATGTTCATTCCGTGAGGCACTCTGGTCCTTAGAGTGAAGATCCAGAATGCCTCACAGCGATCCAATTGTAAGGTCCTGTTACCACCTCTATCCAGGGTGCAACTATTTCAATTCCTTGAAAAGAAAAATTATCAGGACCACCTTTATTACAGCTGGAAAATGTTTAGAAACAGGGTGACTGAGATCCCCATTAGAAATGAGCCTGAAGTGCTCCATCATTCTGATTTTGAGACACCTGGTGGTTCGACCCACGTATTGACATCCACAGCCACATGTAATTAGATAGATAAATGACGAATTACAGTTAATAAACATCATATTCTTATGCGTTGTTCTATTAACTGTGGAAGTGAATGTGTTAGACTGTTTCATTATAGGGCAAATTTTACATTTATTGCATCTATATGAACCCTTAGGGAGTTTTGATTGACTTTCAGTGGACATTTTAAACAGACTGGGTGAGAGGGTACTTGCTACCGTCCTAGTTTTTTTGAATATAACTCTAGGACCTGTAGTGATTATAATTCTGAGAACAGGGTCCAATGACAAGATGGACCAATGTTTTTTTTTAATTTTTTTAATCTGTTCTCCTTGATTGCTATAAGATGTGATGAACAAGGGGCAATCATCCAATGCAGATTTTTTAGGGGACCGTTGAAGCAATTGTCTTCTATCTATAGAGGAGACTTCTTGTATTGTTTTTATTAAATCATTATGATTATAACCTCGCTTAATAAAGCGATCATACAAGTCTTTAACCTGAACATTATATAGTTCATCTGTAGAGCAATTGCGCCGAAGACGTATCAGTTGCCATTTGGGAATACTTTTGATTAGGGCTTTGGGGTGGCAGCTGTTTGCACATATAAAGGTGTTTCGTGAATTTGGTTTACGAAAAACATCAGTATGAATTTTAAGTGCATTATCAATATATAAATATAAATATAAATAGTGAATATGGTGATAATTATAAGTGTGCGTGAAGAGAAGGTTTAAGTCATTTATATTGAGTGTATTAATGAAAGATAGTAAAGTGGGGACATCACCCTCCCAAATGAATAACAGATCATGAATAAACCGCCGATAAAATAAAATGTGCTCCCTATAAATGTACATATCTCCAAACATGTGGAACGACTCCCACCAACCCATGAAAAGATTGGCGTATGAGGGAGCAAAGCTCGTCCCCATGGCCGTTCCACGCGTTTGGAGATAATGAACCCCATCAAACAAAAAGTAATTGAGAGTTAGGAGAAACCAGATTGAATCCAAAATAAAAGCAACTTGTGCAAGTGATAAATCAGAACGACTAAGACAATGCAGGACAGCTGCCACCCCTTGAGAATGAGATATCACAGTATAGAGCGAGGTAACGTCAAAGGTTACCCATGAACAGTTTTTTTTTCAACTAATACACTCTATTTGTTTAAGAAGATCTCCACTATCCAGGATATAAGAAGGCAAAAGTTGTACCAGTGGCTGCAGGAAGCGATCCACGTACCGTGAGACACCATCTCCCAAAGAGTCAATGCTAGATATAATAGGTCTCCCAGGAGGGGAGACCAGCGATTTATGAACCTTTGGGAGATGGTGAAACACGGCCGTGGTAGGAGTGGAGTTGTACAAAAATTCCATATCGTTATCATTAAGGATCCCTAACATAGAACCCTCATCAAGAAGGTCTCTCAATTCAGCAAGAAATCGAAGGGTAGGGTCAGATTGCAGTGCGGCATAGGAACAAGTGTCACAGAGCTGGCGTAAGGCCTCCCTGTGATAGTCATCCCAATGCTGCACTACAACCGCCCACCTTTATCAGCATTTTTGATAACAAACAATGTATTAGCTTTAAGATCACCCAATCACCCAATTCCTCTAAATCTTGAATGATACATAATTCTCTGAAAGAAAAAATATTAGAAACCTCATTCAGACACTCATCCCTCCTATCAACTGCAGCTATATCATGGCTGGAAGCAAGTGTGTCTTTACTACTAAAAAAATTCTTAAGAGTACATTTTCTGATAAATTTGTGTAGATCCACTACCGTATTAAATATCTGAATGTCAGAATCAGGGGAAAATTTCAGCCCTTTGTTAAGCAAAGAAATTTCATCTGATGTATGCTCAATTCTAGAGATGTTAATGACCCCATCATTATTGGGGATTTCATTATTCAAGAGTTCATCTTCCGTTTCTTTGTGGATCCCTTGCTTCGATCTTTTTTTGCCCCTTCTGATCGCTTTTCGTTTTTTGAAAAGTGATTGCCCCACGAATCTGAATAATGTCCATCACGTGACCTATTGTCTCTATCAGTACCACCCCTCCCCCAGAAAGTATGTTGGCCCTTTGGTTTGTCTTGTGGATCATGTCTCTCAGAAAAGGAGACAGAGTGACCCAGTGTGTCAGTATCAGATGTATCATAATCTGTATTGTGTAAATCATCTGGTGATGAAGTTTTCTTCAGGATTGATTTCTTAGACCAGTATTTGTTAGTATATTTATTATTAGGTGTGGAAGAGCCTGACTGTGGCCTATTTGGCCGTATAGGCTGATTGACCTTCTCCCACGCATAAACCTGATTATGTTCATAATCTACCTTATCTCGCTCGTATTTAATTTGTTTTTTCCTTGATATTTCCTTTTCTAGATCTTTAATAATTTTTTCTAACGACTGGTCACAATCCCTATAACCCTCCATTTTTGAGAACTTCGATAATTTCTTTTGCAGTATCCTAGCTTCATTTTCCACAGATATTTTCTCCTTAATCTTGATTGCAGTAATTAATTCAATCAATTTAAAGGAGCATTCATTCAGAATCGTTTTCCAATTGTTCTCAAACTCTGAATTAACAAAGCCAAATGTTGGTAGCTTTTTTATCCTTAATCCCCTTGGGATGTGTTTGGACTTCGTATAATTTTCAAGAGATATAATGTCCCAAAATAACCTAGTGTCCGTAGTTAATAAACGTTGCAACTTTGCAAAATGATCACAGAGGTCTGTTGAATCATCACAAATGACTTCAGATTGATTATCAAACATCCTCTGGGCTTTAACAGACCTAGTATCTTGATTGAAGTAATTACAAACATAATCAGCATCATCATTTTCAGGAGACTGTTCCTGTGCAGAATCTTGAGAATCCATTGTATATAACCTTTGGATAACACTGAATGTAATATTAAGAAATAGTGATAAGTAATCAATTCCAATTCCAGGTTATATCAACAAAAATAAACTGACCTTAGTCCTATGCATAAATATGCAAGGATAAAAAAGTATAAATACCCAGGAGTTGCCCTAAAATGATAGTAGGAATGGAGCTTTATTTGGGGAGCAACCAATTACTTAATTGGAACATAGGCTGTGTGGTATATTGGTGCATCACCTCAACAAACTCCAATAGTATTATTTCCAAGCATATGAATCCAATGTCATTAGTCTTGGTTCTTCTGGCCTGTCTGCGTATTCTCCTTGCAGAGGCCTGCTTCTTTGTTCCTGAGGTCTGTCTGCATATTTCCTGTGCAGTGGCCTGCATTGTTGTTCCTGTTGCCTGTCTGCATATTCCTTGTGCAGAGGTCTGCATTGATGTTTCTGTGGCCTGTCTGTATATCCCCCTTGCAGAGGCCTTCATCATGGCTCACTCCCGTTCTTCTCGCAGAGGCCATTCCTACGCTGCAGCTTCTATGCTGAAGCACTACGCACCTGCCTTCTTGTTGCCGAACCCTGCCTGTATCCATGACCATCACCCCCAGTGCCGCCTGCCTTGACCCCAGCCTGCATAACGTTAACCCGGCCTTCTCCAACCCTGACTCCGGCTTGTCTACGGATTACCCTGTCTTCTCCGATCCTGACCGGCTATGTTTGACCATGGAATATGACTTAACTCCGTGGCCTAAGGTCGTGTTTTCACATCCCCACCTCAGCCCCGCGGTCCTGTTCCAGTTTGTGGCGAGCACAATCGTTAAAACGTCCCAGCAAATTCACCCCAAGGTCAGACCGTGCAATGCTCAGAGAAATTGCAAAAAACCTCAGACTCTACAGTCCTCAGTTAGCATGTTAAATGTTAAACTTCATGACAGTACAATTAGAAAAAGACTGAACAAGTATGGTTTGTTTGAAGGGTTGCCAGGAGAAAGCCTCTTCTTTCTAAAAAGAACATGGCAGCATGGCTTAGGTTTGCAAAGTTGCATCTGAACAAACCACAATACATATCAGCACAAACACCTCATACCAACTGTCAAGCACGATGGTGGAGGGGTGATGATTTGGGCTTGTTTTGCAGCTCCAGGACCTGGGAACCTTGCAGTCATTGAGTCGACCATGAACTCCTCTGTATACCAAAGTATTCAGAGTCAAATGTGAGGCCACACACTAAAGCTTGGCCGAAATTGGGTGATGCAAAAGGACAATGATCCCAAACATACCAGCAAATCTACAACAGAATGGCTGAAAAAGAAAATAATCAAGGTGTTGCAATGGCCCAGTCAAAGTCCAGACCTCAACCCGATTGAAATGCTGTGGTTGGACCTTAAGAGAGCTGTGCATAAATAAATGCCCACAAACCTCAATGAACTGAAGGAACGTTGTAAAGAAGAGTGGGCCAAAATTCCTCTACAACGATGTGAGGGACTGATAAAGTCATACAGAAAACGATTACTTCAAGTTATTGCTGCTAAAGGTGGTTCTACAAGCTATTGAATCATAAGGTGTTCTTAGTTTTTCACACGTGGCTTCTCCATTTTGGCTTATTTTTGTTAAATAAATCATGACACGGTGTAATATATCATGTGTTGTTCATCTGAGGTTGTATTTACCTAATTTTTAGACCTTATAAGGAACAGATGATTGTTATTATGTCCTGATATGTAAAACCATAGAATTCAAAGAGGGTGTACTTTCTTTTGCACACAACTGTATATACATACACACAAGCACATACACACACATACATACACAAGAAATCGTTTATGAAACACTTAGGAATTTCAAATATTTCAAACCTAAAATGTCTTAATGTACTGCTGCGGCACAGTTTATTCGAGCATTTGCCCGTTCTGTGCCGCAGCAGTAGCCTGGCGCGCGCCCGAGTGTGACGGGCGCGCGCCGAAGCAGCGGAAGAGCGCCCTCCGATCGGGGCGCTCTCCCTACCGCTGCCGGGTCCGCCGGGTCCCCCGGAACCCCCTGCCGCTGTCCCGCGATCGCGGGACACCAGGGCTCCCTCGGGGAGCCCTGGACGCGCGTGCAGGGGGCGCAGGCTCCCGAAGACGCGTGACCGCGCGTCTATGACGCGCGGCACGCCGAGGGGCGGCCACTAGCAAGCCGGGAAATCTCCCGGCTTGCGGATCTGGCCGCACTGCGATAAAGTGTGTCGCCAGTGTAAGTCCTAATCATAGATAAAGATAACATGATCACAGAAATGACGCAAAAACATGATACTTTTTCAACATTTATTTATCTGCAAATGATTCAACATTCAATATCCATGTGTGAAGAAGTACTGTATTTGAACCTTTAGATTCAGTACCTTGTGGCATCCTCTTGAGCAGCAATTACTTCAACTATGTGTTTCCTGTAATTTATTTATTTTTTAATGTTTTTCCAGGAAGTAATACACTGAGAGTTACCTCACGTTTTCAAGTAGGTCCTGGGCATTGAGTTATGATAACAAATACATGGTTACAAATACATAGGTACATTAAGTGAACAAGGATATTCATTATATACAAGACACTGCATGCACAGATAAAGATAATATATGTTACAGGTGTATGTAACAGTTACAGACCAGATTAAAATGTAAGACAGTTTTAGTTTTAAAATAACTTGGACTGGTGGCAACTGTGAGAGTCTCTGGTAGATTGTTCCAGTTTTGGGGTGCACGGTAAGAGAAGGAGGCGGAGTGAACGGATACTTTGTTAAACCTTGGGACCATGAACATTATTTAGGAGTTCTCAGATGATAAGTGCTGCATGTGGTAGGGGTGAGGAGCTTGTTCAGATAGGTTGGTAGCTTGCTCAGAAAGTATTTGAAGGCAAGACAGGAAAGATGAGCTTTGCACCTAGACTCAAGTGATGACCAATTTAGTTCTTTGAGCATTTCACATTGATTTGTGTTGTAGTTGCATTGGAGGACAAAGCAGTATATTGCATTGTAGAGGGTATTGAGTTTTATAAGGTGAGTTTGGGGTGCCGTGCCAAAGACTATGTCTCCATAGTCTATAACTGTGCGATACGCTTTCTGACCAGCAGACTTATGGAGGTTTTGTTCCTATAAAGTACACCTAGTTTGGCATAAGTTTTGGATGTCAGGGTATCAATGTGCAACCCAAATGTTAAATGGGAGTCAAAGTGTTGGAAATTACCTCACATCGAATTTGAGGAATTTTGGCCCATTCCTCCTTACAAAACTGTTTCAACTCAGTGACATTTGAGTGCTTCCATATATGGACAGCTCGCTTCCGGCCCTGCCACAACTTTTTAATGGGTTTTAAGTCTGGATATTACTAGACCATTCTATATTGCGAAATTTCTTCTTCTGCAACCATTCTATTATAGATCTGCTTGTATGTTTAGGGTCATTGTCTTGCTGCATGGCCACTTTCACTACAGCTCCAGCTCATGGATGGATGGTCTGACATTCTCCTTTAGAATCTTCTTATACAATGCAGAATTCATGATTGTGTCAATGATGGCAATCCATACAGGTCCTGAGGCAGCAAAGCATCCTCAACCCATCACACACACACCACCATACTTGATGATTGGGATGAAGTTCTTCTTTTATAGCAGAGTTTTGATTTTGGCCAAACATAGCATTTCCCATTGAGGTCAAAAAGTTCTACCTTTGACTCATCTGTGCAGAGAACATTGTTCCAGAAGTCTTGTGGATCATCTATGTACTTTGTCAAACTTCAGACGGCAGCAAAATTCTATTTAGACAGAAGTAGTTTCCTCCTGGCTATCCTTCCATGAACACCATTCTTCTTCAGTCTTTTTCTGATAGTTCAGTCATGAACACTCACATTAGCCAATGTGGGAGTGGCCTGCAGTTCCTCAGATGTTACTCTGGGGTTCTTTGCGACTTCCTGGATAATTTTCCGGTTTGTTCTTGGAGAGATTTTGGTAGAGCAACTGCTCCTGGGTAGAGTGACAGTGTTCTTGAACTTTCTCCATTTGTCTGACAATGAATTGGTGGAGCCCCAAATCTTTAGAAATGCTTTTGTAACCTTTTCTAGACTGATGAAATTCAATAACTGCTTTTTTGAGGTAATCAGAGATGTACTTTTATCGTGGCATGACGTGTTTCTTCATTTGCACAGTATGGTGAAGACCAAACTCACAAAGTTTCTGACCTTTATATACTGTAGGGTGGGGCCTCCCAAACTATACCTGAAGATGTACCTATTTAAACACCCAATTGTAATTACCCCCTTTAATTTAGCTGGCAAAACCACGGTTTCACTTACGTTTGCATATACCCTGACTCTTAATTCCTCATTGTTTGTCTAATTCATGCATAATTTTTTTCAAAAAAGACATGGAATTAGTTCATATAAACCCACAATGCTAGGTAAAAACCATCTCTAAATCCTCATTGAAGCCTTTGCTGTGTGTATTATATAGTATATGCGAGTAAAAATGCTAGGTAAAAACCATCTCTAAATCCTCATTGAAGCCTTTGCTGTGTGTATTATATAGTATATGCGAGTGACAATGCTACAGCACCGACAATGTTTATTCGACTAAAAACCGCACGGCTGGATGCGTGGCGGCAGCGTGGAGAAGCGTTGGGAAGCGGCTCGTTCGCGTGACGTCGGTGACGTCACAGTGACGTGCGCGCCCGGCTTCCCCGGCTTCCCCGACTCCCCTGAAGGTTTGAAATGAGGTAAGCGGGGGAGCGGGGATGCAGAGGGGCACAGCAGGAGCCGCTAGGGGGTCGGGAAGGTATTTAAATTGCGCGCCGATTGGAGGGGGGGGAAACGGAGGGGACGCGGCTGGATGCGGCTGGCGCACTGACTATTCTCAGCACCAGCCGGAGTAAGTCCTGGTAAACCGGCGGCTTTTGCTTCAATAAACATTGTCGGTACTGTAGGTAAAAACCATCTCTAAATCCTCATTGAAGCCTTTGCTGTGTGTATTATATAGTATATGCGAGTGACAATGCTAGGTAAAGACCATCTCTAAATCCTCATTGAAGCCTTTGCTGTGTGTATTATACAGTATATGCGAGTGACAATGCTAGGTAAAAACCATCTCTAAATCCTCATTGAAGCCTTTGCTGTGTGTATTATATAGTATATGCGAGTGACAATGCTAGGTAAAAACCATATTTGAATGCTTTTTCTGTCTACCCCTAATCAAATTAAGTGTTGCCACCTAGGCAGGGAAACCCCTATGTAGAAAACCATCTGTTTGAATGTGCCTCAGATGTGCTAATTAAGCAGACAGAACCACACTGTCAGGTGACTTTTTAGGCCTATATAAACCCAGTCAGAACAGCTAGTCTGCCTGCAGCCCATATTCAAAGTGACCCATTATAAGTGGCATGACTACTGAACAACTCAAGTTTAAAAGGAAGTTCAAAAGAAGTGAGGAAGAAGTGGACACCCCAACATGCCCTGATTCCTGCATTTGAACTACGCTGGAAAGGAGGATATCATCTATACCAGACTGCATCATTGCTGTGATGCTTTACCATTTATATTTGCTGTGTTCACTTCTTCTCAAATTATGCACTTCTTTTTACCAAAAGGATAAAGAGAAGTTCCCTATATGCCGCACAAGAGGACACCTGTACCTGTATTAAAACTTACTATTTATTAATAAACAATTAAAATATATTTATTGCAACAAAAGTGTGAACCAAAATATTAAAAAGTGAATTAAAAACGGAGAGGTTAGCTGTGTGCCTAATTCAAACTAACAGTGTAGATAGAAACCACTATTATGAGTATGAGTATCCCACAACTATATAATTATACTAGAAGTGGTAGTGATTCTGTTACAATTTAGTGTCGTTTGAACATTACTCCCAAATGGTAAAGGATGTAACCTAAAATGATGTATAAGTTCAAAATGAATGTGGTTGAGCCTGGTAGAATGTAGATCAGATATACATACACATTTGTGCCAGGCCATCAGGTTCAGGATTTAGTGAGCCTGTGGGTCTGTTATGATAAGCCTTAGCAGCTGTCGCAAGATCACAAAGTATGTGTCTTGTACTTAGAACCATACACAAGGTAAGGAGTAGTCAGAGTGTTATGCTTCCTATTGAAGTCTCCATAACACTCTGAAAGGAGGTTAGGCAGCAGACCTCTCCGATATAGCCAGCGGGGGCCCCCGATGAAGCCACTACAGGTGAAACATATGTAGGGCAAGCCAAGCGTTACCACCTAGTTCGCTGGCTATATCGGACTCCTCTTCCTTAATGTTACGTTTATGTCTAAAGCACTTATTCCCATGATCTGTTATTTATATTATCTGTTATTTATTTGATTACCACATGTATTACTACTGTGAAGCGCTATGTACATTAATGGCGCTATATAAATAAAGACATACAATACAATATAATATTGAATATTTAAGATAAACATAGTTTTGATGGAATTTCCGTAGTTATCATTGGCGTTCACAAACTTTTTCTCGCCACATAATATACACACACACACACACACACACACACACATATATACACATACATATATACACACATATATATATGAACTATGTACCGTATATATGTATGTGTATATATATGTATGTATCTATGTGTGTGTGTGTAAGTGTGTGTATATATATATATATATATATACATATATATATATATACATATATATATATATATATATATATATATATATATATATATATATATATAATCAAAAAATAAATAGATGATACCGTTCTGTGGCTAACGAAATGCTTTTATTTGTGCGAGCTTTCGAGATACACTGATCTCTTCTTCCGGCGATGTTACAATGAATGAAGCAAGGATTACTTAAAAACAGTGTCTCTTGGAATGTTATCTGTGCTGGTCCAGATAACATTCCAAGAGACACTGTTTTTAAATAATCCTTGCTTCATTCATTGTAACATCGCCGGAAGAAGAGATCAGTGTATCTCGAAAGCTCGCACAAATAAAAGCATTTCGTTAGCCACAGAACGGTATCATCTATTTATTTTTTGATTATTGAAGCTCGGCTAACACGGTACTGATACCTCTACATATATATATATATATATATACAGTGTTCGACAAATCACCCAAAAATCTACATGCCCAACCAAAAAATCTACTCGCCACCTAGTCCCGCCCCCAACTCCGCCCCTAGTCCCGCCCCCAACTCCGCCCCTAGTCCCGCCCCCAACCCCGCTTTAAAATAAAATATATAAATAAAATACATTTAATAAATTCCTAGTCAGAACAACATTCGTTTTTTACATAAATGTGTGTGTGTGTCAATGTCGGATCTAGAAATAAAAGCCAGATGTGAATGACTAGTTTCCTGAACCCCTTAACCAGTGTCTGGACGTCGGCGCTTCACAGAGAGAGACAGAGAGAGACAGACAGACAGACAGACAGACACACACAGAGAGCGGCATACACACACACACACACACACACACACACACACACACACACACACACACACACACACACACACACAGAGAGAAAGAGAAACACACAGAGAAAGAGAGACACACAGAGAAAGAGAGAGAAAGAGAGACACACACACTGAGAGAATGAGAGACAAAGAGAGAGTGCGACAGAGAGCGAAGAAGAGAGTGCGACAGAGAGGGAGAGGGCGACACAGGGGGAGGGCGACACAGGGGGAGGGCAACACTGGGAGAGGGTGACACAGGGAGAGGGTGACACAGGGAGACGGAGAGGGTGGGTCACACAGGTAGAGGGTGACACGGAGAGGGAGAGGGCGGGTGACACAGGGAGCGGGACAGGGTGACACAGGGAGAGGGTGACACAGGGAGAGGGTGACACAGGGAGAGGGTGAGAGGGAGAGGGTGACACAGGGAGAGGGAGAGGGTGACACAGGGAGAGGGTGACACAGGGAGAGGGTGACACAGGGAGAGGGAGGGTGACACAGGGAGAGGGTGAGAGGGAGAGGGTGACACAGGGAGAGGGTGAGAGGGAGAGGGTGACACAGGGAGAGGGAGGGTGACACAGGGAGAGGGAGAGGGTGGGTGACACAGGGAGATGGAGGGTGACACAGGGAGAGGGTGACACAGGGAGAGAGAGGGAGAGGGTGACACAGGGAGAGGGAGAGGGTGACACAGGGAGAGGGTGACACAGGGAGAGG
The DNA here is from genome assembly GCF_040206685.1 of Ascaphus truei. NCBI lineage: Eukaryota > Metazoa > Chordata > Amphibia > Anura > Ascaphidae > Ascaphus > Ascaphus truei. The sequence continues at coordinate 124,689,696 of NC_134486.1, forward strand.
GTGACACAGGGAGAGGGTGACACAGGGAGAGGGAGGGTGACACAGGGAGAGGGAGGGTGACACAGGGAGATGGAGGGTGACACAGGGAGAGGGAGGGTGACACAGGGAAAGGGTGACACAGGGAGAGGGAGAGGGTGGGTGACACAGGGAGAGGAAGGGTGACACAGGGAGAGGGAGGGTGACATGGAGAGGGGGAGGGTGATACAGGGAGAGGGAGAGGGTGACACAGGGAGAGGGAGAGGGTGACACAGAGACAGGGAGAGGGTGACACAGGGAGAGGGTGACACGGACAGGGAGAGGGTGACACAGGGAGAGGGAGAGGGTGACACAGGGAGAGGGAGAGAGAGTGTGACACAGGGAGAGTGTGACACAGGGAGAGGGAGAGGGTAACACAGGGAGAGGGAGGGTGACACAGGGAGAGGGAGGGTGACACAGGGAGAGGGAGGGTGACACAGGGAGAGGGAGGGTGACACAGGGAGAGGGTGACACAGGGAGAGGGAGAGGGTGGGTGACACAGGGAGAGGGAGGGTGACACGGAGAGGGTGACACAGGGAGAGGGTGACACAGGGAGAAGTTGACACAGGGAGAGGGAGAGGGTGTTTGACACAGGGAGAGGGAGGGTGACACAGGGAGAGGGAGGGTGAAACAGGGAGATGGAGGGTGACAGGGAGAGGGAGGGTGACAGGGAGAGGGAGGGTGACAGGGAGAGGGGGAGGGTGAGAGAGGAAGGGTGACACAGGGAGAGGGTGACACAGGGACAGGGAGAGGGTGACACAGGGAGAGGGTGACACAGGGAGAGGGAGAGGGTGGGTGACACAGGGAGAGGGAAGGTGACACAGGGAGAGGGAGTGTGACACAGGGAGAGAGAGGGTGACACAGGGAGAGGGAGGGTGACAGGGAGAGGGGGAGGGTGACACAGGGAGAGGGAGAGGGTGACACAGGGACAGGGAGAGGGTGACACAGGGAGAGGGAGGGAGGGAGAGGGTGACACAGGGAGAGGGTGACACCGGGAGAGGGAGAGGGTGACACAGGGAGAGGGAGAGGGTGACACAGGGAGAGGGTGACACAGGGAGAGGGTGACACAGGGAGAGGGTGACACAGGGAGAGGGTGACACAGGGAGAGGGTGACACAGGGAGATGGTGACACAGGGAGAGGGAGGGTGACACAGGTAGAGGGAGGGTGACACAGGGAGAGGGAGGGTGACACAGGGAGAGGGAGGGTGACACAGGGAGAGGGATGGTGACACAGGGAGAGGGAGAGGGTGAGGGTGACAGGGAGAGGGTGACACAGGGAGAGGGAGAGGGTGACACAGGGAGAGGGAGAGGGTGACACAGGGAGAGGGAGAGGGTGACACAGGGAGAGGGTGACACAGGGAGAGGGAGGTTGACACAGGGAGAGGGAGGGTGACACAGGGAAAGGGAGGGTGACACAGGGAGAGGGAGGGTGACACAGGGAGAGGGAGGGTGACACAGGGAGAGGGAGGGTTACATAGGGAGAGGGAGAGGGTGGGTGACACAGGGAAAGGGAGGGTGACACCGAGAGGTTGACACAGGGAGAGGGTGACACAGGGAGAGGGAGAGGGTGGGTGACACAGGGGGAGGCAGGGTGACAGGGAGAGGGAGGGTGACAGGGAGAGGGAGAGGGTGACAGGGAGAGGGGGAGGGTGACACATGTTGAAGGAGAGGGTGACACAGGGACAGGGAGAAGGTGACACATGGAGAGGGAGAGGGTGGGTGACACAGGGAGAGGGAGGGTGACACAGGGAGAGGGAGGGTGACACAGGGAGAGGGAGGGTGACATGGAGAGGGGGAGGGTGACAGGGAGAGGGGGATGGTGACACAGGGAGAGGGAGAGGGTGACACAGGGACAGGGAGAGAGAGGGTGACACAGGGACAGGGAGAGAGAGGGTGACACAGGGAGAGGGAGAGAGAGGGTGACACAGGGAGAGGGAGAGGGTGACACAGGGAGAGGGAGAGGGTGACACAGGGAGAGGGAGGGTGACACAGGGAATGGGAGGGTGACACAGGGAATGGGAGGGTGACACAGGGAGAGGGAGGGTGACACGGAGAGGGTGACACAGGGAGAGGGTGACACAGGGAGAGGGTGACACAGGGAGAGGGAGAGGGTGGGTGACACAGGGAGAGGGAGGGTGACACAGGGAGACGGAGGGTGACACAGGGAGAGGGAGGGTGATAGGGAGAGGGAGGGTGACAGGGAGAGGAGGAGGGTGACAGGGAGAGGGGGAGGGTGACACATGGAGAGGGAGAGGGTGACACAGGGAGAGGGAGGGTGACACAGGGAGAGGGAGGGTGACACAGGGAGAGGGAGGGTGACACAGGGAGAGGGGGAGGGTGATAGGGAGAGGGGGAGGGTGATAGGGAGAGGGGGAGGGTGACACAGGGAGAGGGTGACACAGGGACAGGGAGAGAGAGGGTGACACTGGGAGAGGGAGAGGGAGAGGGTGACACAGGGAGAGGGTGACACAGGGAGAGGGTGACACAGGGAGAGGGTGGCACAGGGAGAGGGTGGCACAGGGAGAGGGTGGCACAGGGAGAGGGTGACACAGGGAGAGGGTGGCACAGGAAGAGGGTGACACAGGGAGAGGGTGACATAGGGAGAGGGTGACACAGGGAGAGTGAGACACAGGGAGAGGGAGACACAGGGAGAGGGAGAGAGGGTGACACACTCACAGACACCCACTCTCACTCAGACAGACTCACACTCACACACACACACACACACAGTCTGACACACACACACACACACACACACACACACACACTCTGACACACACACACACACACACACACACACACACACACACACACTCTGTCACTCACACACACACACACACACACACAGTCTGTCACACACACACACACACACACACACACACACACACACACACACACACAGTCTGTCACTCACACACAAACACTCACCCGCAAGGCAGGGGGTCTCACATGGCAGCAGTGGGGCCTCCACACGGCAGGAGGGCTTCTGGAAGGCAGGGGGGGGTCGCACATGGCAGCGAGGGCCTCCGCACGGCAGGAGGGCCTCTGCAAGGGGCCGCGCCCCCTCCAGAGGCGGACGCCGACACCCTGATAGAATGGAGAAGGGCCGGTAGGGGATTTCCCCTGCTTAGAGCAGGGAGAGGCACGCGTGGGGTGAGGGGGGGTCACGGAGGCCGGGAGAGATTGGTGTGAGGGGGGGGTGGGGGTGGATGGTGTGAGGGGGGGGTGGGGGTGGATGGCCCGATGGGAGGGGGTGGTGGATGGCCCGATGGGAGGGGGTGGGGATGGCCCGATGGGAGGGGGTGGTGGATGGCCCAATGGGAGGGGGTGGTGGATGGCCCGATGCGAGGGGGGGCGGATGGCCCAATGGGAGGGGGGGTGACAGATGGCCCTGCAGGGGCCTGAGGCAGACAGGCGCGGAAGGGGCTGGCTGCCGGAAGGGGAGGAGTGGAAGAGCTGACGAGGGAAAGTTGCTGAGAGGCGGGGGAGGAGCGAAGACACTGCTCAGAGAGCCTGAGGCGGGGTAATCTCCCCCAACAACATGAACCCGCCTCCGGCTTTTTTTTTCTTTTTCTCCAGCGCGGGAAAAACAGCAGCGCAAGTTGTACACAGCGCAGTCACACAAGTTGTAAGAATAAAATAATGATATTGATTTGGGAGCTTTTCTCATAAATTGATTTTCATTATATCCTTCTGCTAGTGGACTCTTTGAATATACTACAGGCATTTTGGTATCTGAATTCTGGTTATATATATAGTTATAAGGAGTCATATTCTAATGCTCCTTAAAGATACAATAGATATACAGTATTAGTATTTAAAATCTGGTGAAGTATATAGATACTAAATGTTATATTTAAATGTATTATTACATGTGTAGAAAATATGAGTAACTACATTATATAATATGCAGTGTATATTGCACTGTGATTTTTTGTGTTTAATCCCTCCTTTTGCTTTTTTAATGTTTTCTGTATTAAAACTTTTATTATGTTATTAAATATTTTATTCGTACGTACAACTTGTCTGACTTCATATACAGTATCTAAACCTGTGAATCTGATAATTTACTCAAAACTTCATTGGAGGATTTTTTGATTGATAGGATTGGTCAGTCAATCTTTTAATCAAAAAAACGACAAAAGAAAGAGTTTGGGGAATGGCTCCACAGACCAAATGCTATAGAAAAAACGACAAAAGAAACAGCGCAAAAAACCTCATAGTGTAGTATATAAAATTATATTGTGGTAAAACAGGTGAGTATTGCACGTACATCAGATTAAAAATTACAGCTAAACCCCGTTATAACGCGGGTCTCGGGGTCCACCCCGAGACCACCGCGTTACTAACGGGGTCGCGAGAAAAAAAATGGCCGCCGCGCTTTAGCGCATATTCATCCCACGGGACAGGAGATGGGAGCGGGCATGTCCCTCCGCTCCCCGCTTCCCCCTGTCACCGCGGGACAGGCCGCGGGGCAGGAGATGGGAGCGGGGATGTCCCTCCTGTCCCCGCTTCCCCCTGTCACCGCGGGACAGGCCGCGGGGCAGGAGATGGGAGCAGGGATGTCCCTCCTGTCCCCGCTTCCCCCTGTCACCGCGGGACAGGCCGCGGGGCAGGAGATGGGAGCGGGGATGTCCCTCAGGTCGCCGCTTACCTCAGATCCCGCTGCCTGCATGGAGGTGGTAGCGGGGGGTTTCTTCTCCCCACCGCTGTCCCTGGCGCTCCCGCTGCCTGCGCGGGAGGAGGGGGGGAGCGGGTGGTGGTGCTGGTCGCGGCCTTTCCTCTGCTCCGACCCCACCCCCCGTCTGTGTAGAGTGAGAGAGTGTGTGTGTATGTATATATGGGAGAGAAAGTGTGTGTGTGTATATGGGTGTGTGTATGTGGGTGTGAGTGTGTGTAAGTGTCTGTGAGTGTGTGTAAGTGTCTGAGTGTGTGTGTAAGTGTGTGTAAGTGTGTGTGAGTGTCTGTGAGTGTCTAAGTGTGTCTAAGTGTGTGTAAGTGTGTGTGAGTGTCTGTGAGTGTCTGTGAGTGTGCGTGAGTGTGCATGAGTGTGCGTAAGTGTGTGTGGGTGTGTGTGTGTGAGTGTGCGTGGGTGTGCGTAAGTGTGTGTGAGTGTCTGTGAGTGTCTGTAAGTGTGTGTGAGTGTGTGTGCAGTGTGTCAGTGTGTGCAGTGTGAGCAATGAGGAGTGTGTGTGCAGTGTACAGTGTGTGTGCAGTGTGTCAGTGTGTGCAGTGTGAGCAATGAGCAGTGTGTGTGCAGTGTACAGTGTGTGTGCAGTGTGTCAGTGTGTGCAGTGTGAGCAATGAGCAGTGTGTGTGCAGTGTGCAGTGTGTGTGCAGTGTGTCAGTGTGTGCAGTGTGTGTGCAGTGTCAGTGTGTGCAGTGTGAGCAATGAGCAGTGTGTGTGCAGTGTGCAGTGTGTGTGCAGTGTGTCCAATGAGCAGTGTGTGTGCAGTGTGCAGTGTGTGTGCAGTGTGTCCAATGAGCAGTGTGTGTGCAGTGTGCAGTGTGTGTGCAGTGTGTCCAATGAGCAGTGTGTGTGCAGTGTGCAGTGTGTGTGCAGTGTGTCAGTGTGTGCAGTGTGAGCAATGAGCAGTGTGTGTGCAGTGTGCAGTGTGTGTGCAGTGTGTCAGTGTGTGCAGTGTGAGCAATGAGCAGTGTGTGTGCAGTGTGCAGTGTGTGTGCAGGGTGTCAGTGTGTGCAGTGTGAGCAATGAGCAGTGTGTGTGCAGTGTGTGTGCAGTGTCAGTGTGTGCAGTGTGCAGTGTGTGTGCAGTGTGTGTGCAGTGTGTCAGTGTGTGCAGTGTGAGCAATGAGCAGTGTGTGTGCAGTGTGCAGTGTGTGTGCAGTGTGCAGTGTGTGTGCAGTGTGGCAGTGTGAGCAATGAGCAGTGTGTGTGCAGTGAGTGTGTGCAGTGTGTGCAGTGTGCAAAAAACGGGAGCCACGGGAAAACCGCGTTATAACCGAATCACTGTATAACGAGGCGCGTTATAACGGGGTTTAGCTGTACTAGCAGGACATGTATATGGACATGTTACCAATCAGCATCAACTGGTGGGTTAATAACGATCACCGGATGGAATCTCCTTTCATGTCTCCCGTAAGTAGTCCCAGCACCGCTCCACTCGCCCGGGTAGAGATCAGCTGTCACACGGCGTGGATACAGCAACTGCTGCGGGAAGGTGAACTCTCTCTCTGGTTCCTTGGCGTCGGTTAGCACAACTTCACATTTAAAGTAACAGTTTTTTATATATACTATATACTCTATATACTTAATATTCACCATTAAGCACTTTATTCACGATTATTAGAGCGCAGTTTCTATCAATCTTTTAATCAACCTACCAATGCAGAGACACAGGTATAAATATAGGAGTTGTATTTACTTCATTATACCCCTGAGGAAGTCTATTTTTTAGACGAAACGCGTAGGGCTAGCAGGAGCTATACCCATTTATGTATGCACTGCATCTCTGACCCTTTTTCTTAATATATTTTCAGCAAAAGTTAACTTGTGTCAGCCTCTCATTTTTTGTGCATGTCAAACCTCCTATACACTTGCGCTGGAGGCTCTTTCAGAGTACCTCTAATCAAATCTGCAGCTGAGAAGTGGAAGGTGTGGAGAGCGTGCTAGCGCAGGTGCTGTGAGACAGTAATCAGCATCCAGCTGGTTGGTGAAGACGAGGCAGTGCTGTGTGAGAGTGCCGGTGCATGTCCTGTCTACCGGTGTGGTCCTAGACGGTGGCGTCAAGAGACTGAGCGGTCGCTGGTTGAGAGTGCCGGTGCGAGTCCTGTCTACCGGTGTGGTTCTAGATGGTGGTGCCAAGAGACGGAGCTGTTGCTGGGCATGGAGCAAACAGTGAGACGCCTGTATATGGATCGTGAGGTCAGAGGGTGTTTCAGTGAGGGAGATTGATGAGCAAAGTCCCGATTGTACAGCGGAGAGCTTCGGGCGACCAGAGGAAACCAGAGGTCTCATAATAGAGTGTTGGAGTGACAACCTGACACCAGAGACTAAGGATAAACCGGTGGAAGATCCAATTGCCATCTATACCCGGTAACAAGGTCTACATAGGCTGTCTCTTCTGTTTTTTTCTTCCTCCCCTTTTTCTCTCAGCAGCAAAAGTTTACACACACTGACTGATTTAGTTTGTAATAGAAGATATTGTTCTATAAGTGATATTCTACCTTGACTCTTTTAAAATATTATTTGGAGATATAACTCTTTTATTGGGACTTACTTAATATATGTAAAGAAAACAAGTGATAGACAGCAGTCAAAAAATAAGATAATCTCATGCAGGTTGCAGGGTGCATATAAAGGAACAAAAAGAAGGACCCAATTCCTCCTAAATAATTACAAAACAGTAATAATAGTTCCAGCACTCACTGACTTTAGTCAGTGAGTGCTGGAACTATTATTACTGTTTTTACTTAATATATGTAGGCCCTCCAGCTTACTACCTTGATAGTATCATACCTCATCCATTTACACTACCGACACACTTTATTGAAGTGTGGTCGGTACCGCAAGCCGGGAAATCTCCCGGCTTGCTAGTGGCCGCCCCTCGGCGTGCCGCGCATCATAGACGCGCGGTCACGCGTCATAGACGCGCGGTCACGCGTCATCGGGAGCGTGCGCCCCCTGCACGCGTGTCCAGGGGCTCCCCGAGGGAGCCCTGGTGTCCCGCGATCGCGGGACAGCGGCAGGGGGTTCCGGGGGACCCGGCGGACCCGGCAGTGGTAGGGAGAGCGCCCCGATCGGAGGGCGCTCTTCCGCTGCTTCGGCGCGCGCCCGTCACACTCGGGCGCGCGCCAGGCTACTGCTGCGGCACAGAACGGGCAAATGCTCGAATAAACTGTGCCGCAGCAGTCGTTGTTCTGTTGCGCCGAATGCTATTTTTCAAATATATGTGTGTGTGTATATGTGTGTGTGTGCGTGTATATAAATATATAAAGCAGAAAATAGCCGTGTTAGTCCAGTTGCGATAGTGCAGAATAAATGAGTTCTTCAGTATTAGGTGATACCTTTTTTATTGAACTAACAATTTATGTCATAGGACAAGCTTTCGAGAGTTCTCCTCTCTTCTTCAGGTCAAGGAATACTGATATACAAATGATTCAATGGCTAAAGCAGAGTAGAGAGAGGAAAAAAAAAAACAACAGATATTTACTGTAGATAAGGTAGGGTGTTAAGTGTTTGAAGCCAAGGGGACAGTGTCAAAGAAAGGTGGGGAGGGAGAGGGATGCTGGAGGGGAGAGAAAGTGTGGATAAGAATTGAGGCAAGCAGGATAATTACAAACAATTTTGATAGGGTGTGAGAAAACCCATGTCCGCATTAAGTCCTTTGGTTTTGGTGTCAAAGAGTCTTATCATTCTGAGTTCAAATGTTTTCCGTTCTTGGGTGCTTTTAAACATTCCATTGAGGATTTTGATTTTTAAATCATTTATGGAATGATCTGGTTGTGAGAAGTGATGTCCCACAGGTGTGCAGTATCTTCCTTCTTCATGATGGAGTATAGAGTGTCTGTGCATATTCATTCTTCCTTGTAGTTTTTGGCTAGTTTCCCCAATGTAGCAGCCTTAGTCACATTTGTTGCACTGAATCATATACACTATATTTCTGGATGTGCAGCTGTATGATCCTTTAACATTGAATGTTCTATGGTTGTGACTGGCTGTGGGATCTTGGCAAATGTGTTTGCAGAGTTTGCAGCGTTTGTTGCTGCACGGTTTTGTGCCATTATTCATGTCTTTAAAATCGTTGTGAAGTTTTCTGCTGACTAATTTCTGTTTGAGGTTTGGTGGTTGCCGGAATGCAAGAATGGGAGGTTTGGGAAAGATTTCTTTTAATGTCGCATCCTTTGTCAGCATGGGTTGCAGATCTTTGATTATTTTTCGTATACCCTCTAGGGTAGGGTTGTATATGGTCACTAGTGGTATGCGTGTGGTAGGTTCTTTCTGTCTGTATTGTAGCAGGTGTTCTTGTGGGGTTTTTAGTGCAGATTTAATAGTTTTGGCAATGGTCTTTGGTTTGTATCCCTTCTGTCTGAACGATTCGGTCAGGGTTGTGAGATGCCTGTTTTGTCTTCAGTGTCAGAGCATATGCGGTGGTTTCTTATAGCCTGGCTGTGTATGATAACTTGTTTGGTATGAGTGGGATGGAAGCTGGAGTTGTGGAGGTAACTGCATCTGTCAGTTGGTTTCTTGTATACAGATGTGTGTAGTTTGCCATCTTTGCTACAGTAACACTGAAAGATGGCATTTTTTTCCCTCTCTCTACACTGCTTTAGCCATTGAATCCTTTGTATATCAGTATTGCTTGACCTGAAGAAGAGAGGAGAACTCTCGAAAGCTTGTCCTATGACATAAATTGTTAGTCCAATAAAAAAGGTATCACCTAATACTGAAGAACTCATTTATTCTGCACTATATATATATATATATATATATATATATATATATATATATATATATATATATATATATATATATATATATATAAGAATCTGCAGCACTCCCATGTACAAAAATATGAGTTTAACAAAAAAAAAGGTCATCAGGCAGTCAGACAATCTCCAGCGCGACGCACGTTTCAGACTCCTACTGTAGGTCTTTTCTCAGGAGCTTATTTTTCTACATGGGAGTGCTGCAGATGCTTTTCCTTATACTATTTTTGGGACTGGTTGGTGTTCCCCGTCCAGCTGCGAGCATCTGGATCTGTGATAAGTATTCTGTGATTTTTCTATTTTTATTATTGTGTGCACCCAGCGTCTCTAATCTTTTATATATATATATATCAAAAAACAAAAAGAAGCGCAGGCTCCATAGCATGTAACTGTATAAAGTATTATGGAAAATAGCTGAAGCGCTCAAATGCAGGTATATCTCAAAATGATAATAAGCCAGACCACTGTACCAGGGTACTAACAATTGATATAGTACCTATTGTGTCATATAATGGGTACTATCCTCCTGAAGACAGGTGGTGTGTGGTGCAACCCACTCACCATATGTCTCATTGGCAGGTTCCCCTGAAAAATATGCAAATACTCACATCCTGGTAGGGCAGGCAGGCAAGCTGTGCAGCTACTCAATGCAATACAGGGAAAAGGGAGACCAAAAAGCGCACCAGCACAAACGGAGCAGGAAAAAACCAGAACAAAAAAATGATTAAAAGGGCACTTTAATGTGGCAAAAGACCCATCCAATGCATTTCGAACGTCGCAGCGTTCTTTTTCAAGGATAAAACACAATGTGATAGCATCCATTATATACCCTCTTACCTGTGGGCCATTTCGCGCCAAAAATCAGAACCTGATGACGTCATAACAGAGCGACTCAGTGCCGATCTAAGGGCAAAAGGAAGTACCAAAGGCAGTGTGGCCATTTTGGATGTGGGCAAACATAGGAACACAATAACAAAGCTTTATTGACCATTCCAGCAGAACAAAATACATTGCTGCTAACTGGACAAGCATATTTAAACGAAATAAAGCTATATTAAACTAAACTAATGCTTAATAAAGGGTACTATTATATCAAGGAAAAACATGAACAAGGTGGATTAAAAAACTAGCTGTGTTGCAACTAAGTTATATACAAAAAAAAAGTTAAAAATAAAAACCTCTAGACATGATTAAAAAAATGTGCAAGAAAAGTAAATTTAAAGACATATTACACATACATACTGCATAACACAGATTGTGTACCTAAATCATAGGAACCAGGGAAATACAACCATTATAAAATATGAAGTATTATCCACAAGATACATCAAAGAACAATTTAAGCTTACATATTAGCATAATATTTGCATGATAAGGCATAGGTTCAAAGGTTATAATGACAAGAATATAATGTCCAATATAATGACAATTGTCTTATTTAATCTGTATTACCAACTAATTACACCATAATACGTCTATCACAAAAATGTTTACAAAAAATGTGTTAGTTGCCAGTCAATGTTCAAGCCCATAGGGAAGCGCGTTTGGAGAGTGAAGATCCAATACGCCTCCCTACGGTCCAGAAGGTTGATATGATCACCTCCTCTAGATTTAGAAATAACTGATTCAATCCCCAAAAAGGAAAAATTATTCATTCCTCCCTGACCACATTCAGTGAAATGTTTTGAGACTGGATGATTAGTGTCTCTCAATTTTATGAGCCTTAAATGCTCTAACATCCTGACCTTAAGGGCTCTAGTCGTCCTCCCCACATACCTCTTGCCACAACCACATGTTATTAGATAAATCACAAATTGACTTTTACAATTTATAAAACTGTTAATCTTAAATTCCTTATTTGGTAATATATTCACACCATGTGGCGGTGGCAAGGCAAACTGGAAAAAACTTTTGGCAGGCTTCATGTGTTTACATGCACTACAAGAGCCACATTTGAAGGAACCCCTAGTGATAAAAGTTTTTTTGAGACCAGAAGATTTGAGTTCACTTGGTGAAACATGAGATCCAATTGTTCTCGCTCTACGATATACAAAAGTAGGACCAGAATCCACATATTTTTTAAGGACAGGGTCCATGGATAAGACATTCCAATGTTTTGAAATTATAGAGTTTACTTTTCCACTTTGTTTACTAAATTGTGAAATAAAAAGAGGACATTTGTTTTTTGATTCTGTCAGTCCATGTGAGTCCTGTTTAATACCAATTGTCTTAACATTGTTAACAAGGCGAGAATCTTCAATTGGATGTGTGGGCAACAATGATGCTCTCTCTGTATGTAATGCATTTTCAAATGCAATTGCTAAATGTGATTTGGGGTATCCCCTTTCCAAAAATCTCCTTGTAAGCTCCTCAGACTGAGAAAGGAAACCACTCATAGTGGAACAATTCCTTCTCAGTCTGAGGAACTGTCCCCTTGGTATGGCCTTTATGACATGGGATGGGTGGCAGCTGTCCGCCCTAAGAAAGGTGTTCCTGGCATTTTGTTTCCTATAAACATCCGTTTGGATTTTTTTGTCTATGTCTACAAATAATTGTAGATCCAGAAATTCAATGTGATGGAAATGAAAATTTAATGTAAATCTTAGATTATAAAGATTATTATTAAGATAAGATACAAAAGTGTGAAGTGTAGTGACATCCCCCCTCCAAATAATAATTAGGTCGTCCACAAATCTTTTATAAAAAACAATATTGTGACGAAATAAATTAGTGCTCGAATAAATAAAAAGTGCTTCCCACCATCCCATAAATAAGTTCGCAAAAGAAGGAGCAAAACTTGTACCCATAGCAGTGCCAATAAGTTGCAAATAAAACTTACCATTAAATGTGAAAAAGTTGTGCGTGAGTAAAAAGTGTATAGCGTCCAAAATAAAAGCCGATTGAAAGATTGATATTTCTGGTATCTCAATAAATTGGCGGACCGCTGCCAAACCATGGTCATGTTGTATAACAGAATACAGAGAGGTAACATCAAGTGTTACCCACAGGTAATCATTACCCCATTTAACATTTTTGATCTGATCAAGAAGATCACCAGAGTCCCGTATAAATGAGGGCAATTTCCTAACAAATGGCTGAAGAAAACCATTAACATATCTTGACAGACCATCTCCCAAAGATCCAATACTAGAGACAATGGGACGACCTGGAGGGTCGACCAATGTCTTGTGGATCTTTGGGAGATGGTGGAAGATAGGAATAATGGGATGAGATGGAATAATGAATTTAACCTCGTCCTTCGACAGAACTTCCATAATAACACCTGAGTCAACCAGTTCTACAAGGAACTCCAAGAATTGCGGTGTGGGGTCGGCGGATAGTACACGATAGGACCGGCCATCATCCAGTTGGCGTAATGCCTCCCTGATGTAACCGTCTCTGCCCTGCACCACCACCGCACCCCCCTTGTCCGCACTCTTAATGACCAATGCAGAATTATTTTTCAAAGATTTTAAAGCTAAACGCTCACTTTGATTCAAATTGTCATGATCTATATAGGATAGGGAAAATCCCTGAGCTAGAAGACGAAGGTCTCTTATAACCAGATTTTCAAACATAGTCAGAAATTGACCCTTGACATGAGTGGGGTAGAACACAGAACTCCTTTTTAGGCCTGAATTCCATTCAGAAAATGTAGGAATATTAACATCATCAACTGTCTGTTCAGATAAAAGATCATTCATATCTTGCAGGGTACAAAAATCATTAAATGTATGTAAAGCAATAGATACCGGAGGAACAGAGTCGGATGAGGGGACATCACTCTCGATAGCGTGTGATGGCCCCCCATCTAAATCCTCATCTCCGGTCGACCTAGTAACATTTGGAATAAAATTGTCAAAAAACTTTTTCAAGGATAATTTCCGAACAAACTTATACACATCAATAGTGGTTTCGAACAAATTAAAGTTCATTGAAGGTGAAAATTTTAGGCCTTTATCCAGTAGTGACAACTCTGTAGGAGAGAGAGCAGTTCCTGAAATATTTATAACATTAGATATATCATTCAAAACTTCTTCCTTTTGGAGGCGGACCTGTAGCCCCCTCCTCCTCCCCCCCCTCCTCCCTCTTCTGATTCTCTTGTGTCCTTTTGAAATAAAGGGAAAGATTTTGGTTGTTGCTGTTGCTGTCTCTGTTGATTAACATTTTGATAAGAAAAAGCATCCTGGGACCTAGGTGGTTGACCCCAAAAGGTGCGTCCACCCCTCCCTCGCCCCCTGAATGGAGCTCCACGACCACGATGATCATCATTCTCAAATGTATTGACAAAAGATACAGAATGAGAGGTAGAGGCAGTTTCTGCATCTGAAACATCAGAATCGCCACTCTGATAATCCACATTCTTAGATTTTAAAATGGACTTATTGGGAGTAGATTTAAACTGAATGAATGATTTATCTTTGTTATTTGATCTTTCCTGAATAGAATTTATCCTCTGCCAATGGTAAACCTGGTTCTTTTCATAGTCATATCTGTCCCGATCATATTTAATTTGTTTTTTAGACATAATACCACATTCCACATTTTTTACCGTTTTGGAGAGAATAACATCAAATTCCTTAAAGCCCTTTAAACCTTTGAAACTGTATAGGTTTTTTTGCAGTTCTGTGATTTGAATATCAAGCTGATCTTTCTCCTTCATTTTCTGAAACACTATTAACTCCATCAAACGAAAAGAGCAGTCATTGAGGGCTGTCACCCATCTATTTTCAAAATCCACATCCGGAAAACCAAAGGAGGGGGCTTTTTTAACCCTTAGTCCTCTTGGGATCCTTTTACATTTAGCATAGTTCTCCAGGCTTATAATGTCCCACCATAAGCGGTTCTTATGAATCAATAAACTTTCCAATTTTTGAAAGTGGATTTTGAGATCAGAGATGTCAGTGGTATCCAAATCCACAATGTTATCAAACACACGTAAAGCTTGTTTTTTTCTCTGTGTATCATCACAAGTGTTGAAAAAATAAGTATCCGAAATATCTTCTAATTCATCCATATTATCCCCTGGTTCCTCCATACCAATATAATGGAACACAAAGGGGGTACTGAAGCCACAAAAAAGTAACTATAAAAGTGTATAAAAAGCAAAAATATAAAAATTAGGGATCTTCCTTTTAAATTAAAAAATTAAGCTCCAAAAAACCTATGCATGTGCGGCTCCAACCTGTATATATTGCAATATGGAAAATAGCTGAAGCGCTCAAATGCAGGTATATCTCAAAATGATAATAAGCCAGACCACTGTACCAGGGTACTAACAATTGATATAGTACCTATTGTGTCATATAATGGGTACTATCCTCCTGAAGACAGGTGGTGTGTGGTGCAACCCACTCACCATATGTCTCATTGGCAGGTTCCCCTGAAAAATATGCAAATACTCACATCCTGGTAGGGCAGGCAGGCAAGCTGTGCAGCTACTCAATGCAATACAGGGAAAAGGGAGACCAAAAAGCGCACCAGCACAAACGGAGCAGGAAAAAACCAGAACAAAAAAATGATTAAAAGGGCACTTTAATGTGGCAAAAGACCCATCCAATGCATTTCGAACGTCGCAGCGTTCTTTTTCAAGGATAAAACACAATGTGATAGCATCCATTATATACCCTCTTACCTGTGGGCCATTTCGCGCCAAAAATCAGAACCTGATGACGTCATAACAGAGCGACTCAGTGCCGATCTAAGGGCAAAAGGAAGTACCAAAGGCAGTGTGGCCATTTTGGATGTGGGCAAACATAGGAACACAATAACAAAGCTTTATTGACCATTCCAGCAGAACAAAATACATTGCTGCTAACTGGACAAGCATATTTAAACGAAATAAAGCTATATTAAACTAAACTAATGCTTAATAAAGGGTACTATTATATCAAGGAAAAACATGAACAAGGTGGATTAAAAAACTAGCTGTGTTGCAACTAAGTTATATACAAAAAAAAAGTTAAAAATAAAAACCTCTAGACATGATTAAAAAAATGTGCAAGAAAAGTAAATTTAAAGACATATTACACATACATACTGCATAACACAGATTGTGTACCTAAATCATAGGAACCAGGGAAATACAACCATTATAAAATATGAAGTATTATCCACAAGATACATCAAAGAACAATTTAAGCTTACATATTAGCATAATATTTGCATGATAAGGCATAGGTTCAAAGGTTATAATGACAAGAATATAATGTCCAATATAATGACAATTGTCTTATTTAATCTGTATTACCAACTAATTACACCATAATACGTCTATCACAAAAATGTTTACAAAAAATGTGTTAGTTGCCAGTCAATGTTCAAGCCCATAGGGAAGCGCGTTTGGAGAGTGAAGATCCAATACGCCTCCCTACGGTCCAGAAGGTTGATATGATCACCTCCTCTAGATTTAGAAATAACTGATTCAATCCCCAAAAAGGAAAAATTATTCATTCCTCCCTGACCACATTCAGTGAAATGTTTTGAGACTGGATGATTAGTGTCTCTCAATTTTATGAGCCTTAAATGCTCTAACATCCTGACCTTAAGGGCTCTAGTCGTCCTCCCCACATACCTCTTGCCACAACCACATGTTATTAGATAAATCACAAATTGACTTTTACAATTTATAAAACTGTTAATCTTAAATTCCTTATTTGGTAATATATTCACACCATGTGGCGGTGGCAAGGCAAACTGGAAAAAACTTTTGGCAGGCTTCATGTGTTTACATGCACTACAAGAGCCACATTTGAAGGAACCCCTAGTGATAAAAGTTTTTTTGAGACCAGAAGATTTGAGTTCACTTGGTGAAACATGAGATCCAATTGTTCTCGCTCTACGATATACAAAAGTAGGACCAGAATCCACATATTTTTTAAGGACAGGGTCCATGGATAAGACATTCCAATGTTTTGAAATTATAGAGTTTACTTTTCCACTTTGTTTACTAAATTGTGAAATAAAAAGAGGACATTTGTTTTTTGATTCTGTCAGTCCTTTCTCAGTCCTGTCAGTCCTGTCCTGTCAGTTTCTCAGTCCTGTCAGTCCTTTCTCAGTCTGAGGAGCTTACAAGGAGATTTTTGGAAAGGGGATACCCCAAATCACATTTAGCAATTGCATTTGAAAATGCATTACATACAGAGAGAGCATCATTGTTGCCCACACATCCAATTGAAGATTCTCGCCTTGTTAACAATGTTAAGACAATTGGTATTAAACAGGACTCACATGGACTGACAGAATCAAAAAACAAATGTCCTCTTTTTATTTCACAATTTAGTAAACAAAGTGGAAAAGTAAACTCTATAATTTCAAAACATTGGAATGTCTTATCCATGGACCCTGTCCTTAAAAAATATGTGGATTCTGGTCCTACTTTTGTATATCGTAGAGCGAGAACAATTGGATCTCATGTTTCACCAAGTGAACTCAAATCTTCTGGTCTCAAAAAAACTTTTATCACTAGGGGTTCCTTCAAATGTGGCTCTTGTAGTGCATGTAAACACATGAAGCCTGCCAAAAGTTTTTTCCAGTTTGCCTTGCCACCGCCACATGGTGTGAATATATTACCAAATAAGGAATTTAAGATTAACAGTTTTATAAATTGTAAAAGTCAATTTGTGATTTATCTAATAACATGTGGTTGTGGCAAGAGGTATGTGGGGAGGACGACTAGAACCCTTAAGGTCAGGATGTTAGAGCATTTAAGGCTCATAAAATTGAGAGACACTAATCATCCAGTCTCAAAACATTTCACTGAATGTGGTCAGGGAGGAATGAATAATTTTTCCTTTTTGGGGATTGAATCAGTTATTTCTAAATCTAGAGGAGGTGATCATATCAACCTTCTGGACCGTAGGGAGGCGTATTGGATCTTCACTCTCCAAACGCGCTTCCCTATGGGCTTGAACATTGACTGGCAACTAACACATTTTTTGTAAACATTTTTGTGATAGACGTATTATGGTGTAATTAGTTGGTAATACAGATTAAATAAGACAATTGTCATTATATTGAACATTATATTCTTGTCATTATAACCTTTGAACCTATGCCTTATCATGCAAATATTAT
Source organism: Ascaphus truei (assembly GCF_040206685.1). Taxonomy (NCBI): domain Eukaryota; kingdom Metazoa; phylum Chordata; class Amphibia; order Anura; family Ascaphidae; genus Ascaphus; species Ascaphus truei. The sequence goes on from NC_134486.1 coordinate 124,707,236, forward strand.
GCTAATATGTAAGCTTAAATTGTTCTTTGATGTATCTTGTGGATAATACTTCATATTTTATAATGGTTGTATTTCCCTGGTTCCTATGATTTAGGTACACAATCTGTGTTATGCAGTATGTATGTGTAATATGTCTTTAAATTTACTTTTCTTGCACATTTTTTTAATCATGTCTAGAGGTTTTTATTTTTAACTTTTTTTTTTTGTATATAACTTAGTTGCAACACAGCTAGTTTTTTAATCCACCTTGTTCATGTTTTTCCTTGATATAATAGTACCCTTTATTAAGCATTAGTTTAGTTTAATATAGCTTTATTTCGTTTAAATATGCTTGTCCAGTTAGCAGCAATGTATTTTGTTCTGCTGGAATGGTCAATAAAGCTTTGTTATTGTGTTCCTATGTTTGCCCACATCCAAAATGGCCACACTGCCTTTGGTACTTCCTTTTGCCCTTAGATCGGCACTGAGTCGCTCTGTTATGACGTCATCAGGTTCTGATTTTTGGCGCGAAATGGCCCACAGGTAAGAGGGTATATAATGGATGCTATCACATTGTGTTTTATCCTTGAAAAAGAACGCTGCGACGTTCGAAATGCATTGGATGGGTCTTTTGCCACATTAAAGTGCCCTTTTAATCATTTTTTTGTTCTGGTTTTTTCCTGCTCCGTTTGTGCTGGTGCGCTTTTTGGTCTCCCTTTTCCCTGAACTGTATAAAGTAAAAGTGCATTTAATAGAACAAGCAGCCCCAAGGAATTGCACTTACAGAATTATAAAAACAAACACACATTGGAGAGAAATCTCTGTTGGGAGTCATCCACGGGGGTGGGGGAGTCTGGAACAAACAGGGTGCACCTGATCAGTTGATAGCCATATACAGCTCCTGCCATGAGCTGGCGCCGATCCACTCACAATGCCTCTGTGTCCTCTGCTCCTGCTTCAGTCAGATAGCGGCAATGAAATAATCAGCTGGCTGAATTTCTGAGATTCCAGAGAACTCCTCATGCACGCACCCACACGTGATGACGTCACCGTCCCTACCCGTTTCGTCATGCCTCGTGACTTCGTCAGGGGTTGTTTGATTGGTCCACAACAGCTAATTGAATAGGCTGAGGTCCAGCTAAAGTTATTCTCACAATAGAATCTGCTGATACTGATTCAACAGATATCGTACATTTCATACTTCATGTGTGCTTGATCAAAACAATAATAACATATAGACTATACTAAATTGTTAGATTGCCCATACCATACATAAAGAATAACTTAACAAACACTTCAAAAATTGTCACTATGGAAGACCAATGGTGCTGTGGAAGAAAGTTGACCCTTTAAGTGTGGATCTGAAAGCAGGATCTTCCAGTGGTGATTGACAATAGTTTTAATTTTATTGGAATAGCCACTAAATGTAGTGATAAATTAACACCATGAGTGCTTGCACTTTTACTTTCCAAAGCCATTGGCTGAGTGACTTGTTTTGATTTAGACATAGCTAACAGATCCACACGTTCCACAGCTCTGACCTTCCTGAATGCCTCTTGCACCAATTCAGTTATGTAACCCTTCTGTTTGAAATTGTCAATAAAATGACAGAACTGCACCTCAAAGACATGGTCTGACGAGCAGTTCCTCCTAAGTCTATTAAATTGACTTAAGGGAATATTACGTAGCCACTTTGAATGGTGGCTGCTCGTCGCATGGAGGTAGCTATTGACCGCCATGTCCTTGAAGAGCACCCGCGTATTGATATTGAGATCCACGTCTATCGACAACTCCAAATCTAAAAAGACTGCATGCAAGGAATTTACCTTGTGGGTGAATCTGAAGCCTATATCATTGGAGTTGAAATCAACTAGAAGCTGCTCGAGATCGCCCCCATCTCCATCCCATATGATCAAGATGTCATCGATGTACTGGCCATAGAACACCAGGCCCGCCCCCAGCCATGCATTGGGCCAAATACATTTGGTTTCCCAATACCACATATAGAGGTTTGCATAGCTGGGGGCAAACGTGGGGCCCATGGCCGTACCACAGGTCTGCAGATGGAAGCTCTCCCAGAACAGAAAATAATAGTGATTTAGTATGAAGCCGACAAGGGAGAGAATGAAATTACACTGCGATTCGTGTAACCTCACACCACCTCCCAGAAAGTGCCTAATTGCCTCGAGACCCTTGTCATGATGTATACAAGTATATAAAGCTTGAACATCACAGGTGGCTCATTGATAAGTGGATTTCCACCGAATGGAAGAGAGGGAGTCTATGATGTGGAGCGTGTCCCTAATGTACGACCGAAGTTGGACCAAATAAGGCTGTAAAAAGTGGTCCACGTACTTTAACACGCTCGACGTCATAGACTCCACCCCTGAAACAATTGGCCTACCGGGTGGGTTCACGAGGCTCTTGTGCACCTTCGGGAGGTGATAGAAGATAGGAATACGTGGGTTAGCGATGTCTTGATATTTGAACTCATCCTTAGTAATGAGTTCATGATCAAGAGCTTTCTTCAACAAAGAACATAGCTCTAGTTGATAATCCAAAGTAGGATCATCACCCAAAAGTGTATAAGATTTATTGTCTGACAATAACCTCATCGCTTCAACCACATACTCCTCACGATCCTGTATCACAATGCTACCTCCCTTGTCGGGTTGCCTAATCATGATGTTATTCTCAAGCTGCTTCAACTCCTTCAATGCCCCAGACTCACCCACCATCAAATTGCCTTTAATATATGGTGAATCTGAACATAGTCTCTCAAAGTCCTGTAGAACGAGTGTATAAAACGTATCAATATAACTACCCCTAGATTGAAGAACACAATGCACACAGAGCGCACTGGGGTTTACCAACCAAATCCAAAAACTTTAAATAAGTAAATGAAAGAAAATAAACTGTAAATACAGATGACTAAAATAGAGAAAATAAGTAAAATAAGTAAAAATGGAGGTACCAGTAAGCTACACAACACCTGCTGAACAGACAATAATAATTTATTGATCAATAACACACAATGCTAAAAATAGGGTCCACCAAGGACCACAAACCCACCAAAGCAAGCGGTACCTTGACCGCTAATACACTCCTAAAATAGCCAGGCACTACACTGGCATGGCAGTACAATTATGTATACAAACAAATGGACCCTAAGGTCACAAACAAAAAAACCCTATGGTGCAGCAATAGAACTATGTCAAAACCTGATACCGGGTACAAGCTGAGGGGGGGGGGGGGGGGTGGTACTTACCCAGTGAAGCGCAAGCTGGAACTGCACACTAATGCCTAAAGTCCGGATTGCACCAGCGGCGCGGCGGAGATCGCATCACAGCAGGAGATCCCTGGTTCTGCCTCTATCCCAGCCTCACAACACACGCGTAGTGACCTTTACGCGTTTCGCAACTACGTGAGTCCTGACAAAGCACCCACGTATGCCAAAATTTATCTGGGGTGGTGGGAAGAAACCAAAGTCTTTACACCAGACATGCTACCATACACTAGGCATGTAGAGTTGTGGTCATGCTACATTGATGACGTGCTGGTGGTATGGAATGGCACTGAAACGGAGTTTAATGCATTCGTACACGTGCTGAACGATAACAGCCACAACTTGAGATTGACCAAAGAGATTAATCAGGAAAGAATCACCTTCCTTGATTTAGAGATCTTCAAGGATCACAAAGGTGGTCTGCAATCAATGGTGCATACAAAACTCACAGCTACAAATAACCTGCTACTGTATTCCAGCCACCACCCCAGACCACAGATAGATGGGATTCCTGTGGGACAATTTCTAAGGGTTAAAAGAAATTGCTCTAGGTCTCAGGACTTTGAAGAGCAGTCCAACATCATGTCCCAAAGATTTCTTGCTAGAGGATATACTAAGGCCTGTGTCAAGCAAGCATATCAACGTGCTAAAAACACAGATCGTGATACACTGCTGTATGGCAAAAGTTAACTAAATGAACCAAAGAAAGAAGTAGGCCAGGGACAGATTCGGATAATTGGGACATACAACAATCAATGGAGAGAAATAAAACAAGTTCTCCAAAAACATTGGCATTTACTCTGTGAGGATGAAGATCTCAGATTAGTGCTGAAGGATCAACCTTCCATCACCTACAGAAGGCCAAGGAATCTGCCTGACCAGCTGGTCCACAGTCACTACCAGGCACCTAGAATGTCTAATTGGCTTACTAATAAACCAGTAGGTACATATAGATGTGGAACGTGTAAGGCATGCAAGTTTATTAACTCTAGCAGGGCTTTTAAGAACTGGAATAACACCAAAACGTATAACATCAAAAGTTTTATCAACTGCAAAACCAGTGGTGTTATTTACCTAGCAACGTGCCAGTGCGGCAAATTATATGTTGGCAAAACATCACGCCAATTTAGACGCCGCATCCTACAGCATGTTAGCACTATTAACAACAAGGTTGACACCCCAGTTGCCCGCCACATAAATTTGTTTCATCAAGGGGATTCTGGCCATTTATCTTTCCAAGGGATTGATTTTTTGACTCTAGGGTTGCGAGGAGGAGATTTGAACAGTGCCTTACTTAGGAAGGAAGCAAAATGGATTTTTACCCTAGGCAGCCAATATCCAAGAGGGCTCAATGAGGGGTTTGCATATTCCGTATTTTTGTAAACATGCGGGATGGTTTACACCTCATATCCCTCTGAGTCAAAACATGTGCCTTTCATTTCTTTCTTTCATTACTTAAGTCATGGATCATTACTAAGAGATCCTTATTTGAGATCACAGTATGCCAATTACTTTAGGCAACAGTATAGAAGGAGGTTACTGCTCCTATGTGTTAAGTATGCTTATAAGCCCATGATACTAAGTGCTTATAAAGTATACTCTCCAGTATGATCATATAAGTAAAATATGTCCTTAAACATCATATAGTTACATATACTTTTACATCTTATGCTTTTAATAACGTCTTAATGTATGAGTAGTCAGTCTGGCTACGATTTTTAACATACAGTGTACCCGTTGTTAGCAACCAGCAATAGGGAAACATGCTTTAAACTGGTTTCAGTCCTACCTATCAGGAAGATCCCAACATGTGTCCATCTCAGGCTCTAACTCCAACCCCCTGGATATCACCTGTGGTGTCCCGCAAGGCTCTGTTCTGGGGCCCCTACTCTTCTCAGTGTTCATTAATGATCTTCCCACAGCTTGTAAGGAAGCCTCAATACACATGTATGCAGATGACACAATCCTGTATGCACACAGCCATAGCCTCTCTGACCTTCAACACATACTTCAGACTTTTTGAGACTCGAAAATTGGATTTCCCAAAACAAGCTGTTTTTAAACACTGACAAGACGGTAACAATGGTATTTGGGACCAAGACTAAATTTGTAAAGCTTCCAGTGACTGAGCTCCTGATTAGAACCAACGCTAAAACCACCCTAACACCTGTCACTAGTTTTAAATACCTGGGCTTATGGTTTGACTCCCACTTAACATTCGGGATGCACATTGATACCCTGACAACCAAGACCTATGCCAAACTAGGGGTACTTTACAGGAACAAATCCTCCCTAAGTCTCCTGGTCAGAAAGCATATTGCACAGCAGATGCTAATGCCAATTATTGACTATGGAGACATAGTATATGGCTCGGCTCCTCAAACCCACCTTAGCAAACTTGACACCCTCTACAATTCAATTTGTCGTTTTGTTCTCCAATGCAACTACAACACACATCACTGCGAAATGCTCAAAGAACTAGATTGGTCATCACTAGAATCTAGGTGCAAAGTTCACCTTTCCTGTCTCACCCTCAAATACTTTCTGGGCAAGCTACCCAGCTACCTGAACAAGCTCCTCACCCCTACCACATGCAGCACCTATCACCTGAGATCAGACTCCAAAAGACTATTCATGGTCCCAAGACTCAACAAAGTATCCGGACGTTCCTCCTTCTCCTTCCGTGCACCCCAAAACTGGAACAACCTACCAGAGACTCTCATATCCACCACCAGCTTAAGTTCTTTCAAATCTAGGCTGTCTCACACTTTAATCTGGTCTGTAACTGTTTCATACGCTCATAATATATATTTTCTTTAACTGTGCATGCAATGTCTTGTATATAATGTATATCTTGTTCATTTATGTAACTGTATTTGTAACCATGTATTATTTTGTTTTACTCTGTGCCCAGGACATACTTGAAAACGAGAGGTAACTCTCAATGTATTACTTCCTGGTAAAATATTTTTATAAATAAATAAATAAAATAAAAAGCATAGCAAACATCAGAGCGGATTGGCTATGACAGTTTGCACAATAGAAGCAGGAGTTACTTACCTTGCTCACCGTCACTATGGCAAACTTTTGATGAATGCTAAAAAGTTGTGGAGCCTTACTTCGGTATTCACTAGTTGAGACAGAGTGTGCATGCCAGTGAGTGAATGACCACGGAGTGCGCTATATATCTGTAACTCCTACACCAGTATAGCATTCAAGGTATCATCTGCAGACTGTGAGTAATATAGATCCTGGTCTCCGGACAACCCGTGAAGGTAGTATACATTTGCTTCTCTTGTGGTAACATTTAGACCTGTGCCCTGCTGCTACTTCACTGAGGTTAGCTGGAATACCTACATTTCTGTGACACAGCACTATCCTCTGCACTGCTGAAATAGGCAGCGATGATATATGGTGATTCATATAGCTTAAAGGGCCACACTATGCCAGTGTTATTTGTACACAGAAATTCATCCAGATCTATTCATTCTGTACATTCAGAATGGGCTTGTCTCATTGCATAAACAGTATATCGTCACCACTCATCCATCGTGGGTGCTGATGCTACTGTTTACAGTAATCAGTACTGTCTATGTGTAGTTGTGAGTACACTCACCACTCCATTTATCAGCAGGTATAGTGTAGCTATTTTCTGATACATCATACCATCCATCCTGTATACCCAAGAACCCTCAGAGCTTGACTATCAAGACACCCAGGGGTTAAGAGGGGAGGGAGATTCCTTTGGAGCAGTAAACTACCAGATGCATCAGTGTTTCTCACAGACATGGGTGATTAGTGTTTCCCTTGGTCAGGTGAGAGATTAGCTAGATATACAGCCATTCACATTGTATACAGGGCTGTTTGTCTCCAATGCCTAATCTTTAGACAACAAGAGTGTGGCATACTTTAGACCAGGCCTGCACAACTCCAGTACTTGAGGGGCGCAAACAGGCCAGGTTTTCAGGATATCCCTACTTCAGCACAGCTGGCTTAATTAGTGGCTCAGTATGACTCCTCACTGGCTCTGCTGCCGGGGGCGGGGCTTAATGCCGGGATGCAGAGGATTGGCCAAGGTAGGAAAATGCCGGGGGGGCGGGACTTTGTACAATGCCGGGCCGCATCCTCCAATCAGCAATACCCAGCCCAACCACTGGCATTAAAAAATAAATACTTACCAGCCGGGCTGCTGCAGTCTCCTCCTCCGTGCCACCACAGACTCGCGCACCGCCGGCGACAATAAAAAAAAACGGGAACACATTGAGGAAAAACTGGGACATTTCCGGGACACATAGGAAACCGGGACAGCTCTCGAAGAACCGGGACTGTCCCAGCAAAAAGGGGACGTCTGGTCACCCTACCTATAACACTCTGGCAACTTCATGCTCTGTAATTTGGTTATGAACTATGTATATGTTTTTTTGTGTTGAGTTTAGATTTCAATAAATAAAACTTTATTATTTTGATTATTAGAGTAGTGTGCATTCTTTAGGGTACTTTTCTCTTCTCGTGTTTCACATATGCTTTAGCCCTGATAGCACCGCTCTAGAAAGTAATATTTACATCAATTTTGGTTGAGCAGGGACCCCCCGCATTCTGTTCCATCTCAGCAATTAAGCCAGCTGATTATTTCATTGCCGCTATCTGACTGAAGCAGGAGCAGAGGACATAGAGGCACTGTGAGAAGCAGCAGATCGGCGCCAGCTCGTGGCAGGAGCTGTATATTGCTATAAACTGATCAGGTGCATCCTGTTTGTTCCGAACTCCCCGACCCCCGTGGATGACTCCCAGCAGAGATTTCTCTCCAATGTGTGTTTGTTTTTATAATCCTGTAAGTGCAATTCCTTGGGGCTGCTTGTTCTATTAAATGCACCTTTATTTTATACAATTACCTTATATGGAGCCTGCGCTTCTTTTTGTTTTTAGGTTGAATAGTGGGTGGCTATACCACTTCTTATGAAGCTGCAAAGTGCTCCTAGGATCTGTTTGTTGTGAATATTACCTCTCTGGTTCTTCAGCAAGTGGAACATTTTGGACTTATCCTTTTGGATTTAAGATATTTCTTCACTTCTCACTTTATGGTTATTAATAATTAATTTTAGTACAGTTCTATATATATATATTTTCACCTATTTAATTTTTAATATTATTCATTTAATCACTGATATTCCCTTTATTTCTACCTTAGCGCTACATCTTTGTGTGTGATATATAAATATATTTTTATATATATATATATATATATATATATATATATTTTTTTTTTATTTATATATATATATATATATATATATATATACGACTATTAAGGTTATGGTGGGTAAAAAAAGTGACTAAAACCCTCCACAGTAAAGCATAAAGCAACTGTAAATATTCCTGTATATTCATTTGCATGTCTTAGACAGGTCTGCAACCCTGTATTTCACCATTATCACCCAACAAACAGCACTTCCACTGCAGCAGGGGATTCTGGGAAATGACATGCAAATGAGCACACAGTGCCACTTTTTATCTCATGCTCACATTACATGAGCAACCCTTAGTCAATGCATGCTGCTTTAAACACAGCTTTTAAGCAAGGACTTGGGAGATGCAAAGTCAGTTAACCCACTCACAGCCATGTTTCAACCTTGATGGGTCTCATCAGTGTGAGGTTGGCTTACTGACATTTGCTCAAATGAGATAAGAGTAGGTAATCACCACGACTATTAAGGTTATGGTGGGTAAAAAAAAGTGACTAAAACCCTCCACAGTAAAGCATAAAGCAACTGTAAATATTCCTGTATATTCATTTGCATGTCTTAGACAGGTCTGCAACCCTGTCTTTCACCATTATCACCCAGCAAACAGCACTTCCACTGCAGCAAGGGATTCTGGGAAATGACATGCAAATGAGCACACAGTGCCACTTTTTATTTCATGCTCGTGAGCATGAGATAAAAAGTGGCACTGTGTGCTCATTTGCATGTCATTTCCCAGAATCCCTTGCTGCAGTGGAAGTGCTGTTTGCTGGGTGATAATGGTGAAAGACAGGGTTGCAGACCTGTCTAAGACATGCAAATGAATATACAGGAATATTTACAGTTGCTATATATATATATATATATATATATATATATATATATAAATACCCAATATCAAAGAATCTGGAGCACAAATTAAAAAAATACAATTTAATGAAGTTACACAGGATCAGGGGGTAATCACAGAAAAAAAAGCAACGTTTCGGACCTTACGGTCCTTTCTCAAGCTCCCCCACATAATCTGACATACAATGTGAATATTTATAGGGCTGTCAATCAGCATTTTGGTGCCAAAAGTCCCCCACCCAGGTTCCTACGGTGGCTCATATTGGACAAAAAAAAAATAATCTTGCATGCAAACCTAAAACCACACTTGTAACTTACTGTAACATTCTAAAATAGAGGAGGAACACACAATGCTCAGCCCTAGGTGCAATAAATGTGTGTGTGAGGGGCAAACAGGACATCTAAACTGTGTGATATAAGTTAGATAGCTAAACGAACAACAGGGCTATATCTATTAAGCCCATGCACATGCGCACTATCATAGGGCTGGATCGGAACAAGTGCTGTCTATTCAAGTTCTATTTACCCCAAAAGACCTGTGGGGGACATTGCCATACTGCATATAGAGCCAGCTACTCTCCCTTACCCGATCTGCTCTCACTTAATCCACTGTTCCCTTCAGATGCAATTCTTATTCCAGTGCTTAAAAACTCAAGCACACAGTCACATGTGCGGATGCGCACAAAACGGGACCGGATTGAAGCCGATCCTAGCCCTCCTCAAATGCACAACCCCTATAGCCGCAATCTCTAAGAGTATATTAAATGGACACATAAGGGAAAACTATGTATTTTATCTATACAAGGACAATCCGTGTATATAACACCAGGGACCACTATGTATCAATATCTATGGCTGTAATACCATGAAAATAGTATGCTGAACCAAACCAACTAAATCCAAATACCATGAAGCATTATTGTGTATACTATAATATATTAGTGCAGGATGTATCCTTTGCTGTATGTAACCTAATGATGACTAACATAAATCATGCCCAGCATATAGATGTTCAGACAGCAACATAGTGAAGGTCCAAGTGTCGAGCCCCCACGATATACTTTGCTGTGACGCCCGACAATACATGGTCTGAAAAAAACAGAGAATATACAATATAAAAGTAAGTTAATATCCCCATGTGTCCATATCGCCTGTCTGGTCAGCTGAGATGCAAATTGACGTCCAAATGAGCAAAAACGGTAAGAACCATGTGTCTAAGAATAAAAACATTATTAAAAAGCCGGATAGAGACACAGCTGAAATATTCCAAATACCCAAAATTTGGATGTGTATGGAAGTATAAAGGTATAGAGGACCCACGATGGAACAAAAAGGGTCAGAGGTCTGTGATTTCATAAAGTAATATACAGGTACAGGTACAGATACAAAGTGCACCATCAGTCAACCATAACCAGGCTGGATCCAATGTTAAAGAGGGAATCTTCAATAATAACATCCACATACTACTAGGCTTTACGGACTATCAGAGGTGACCCCACACCAACCGTCCACAACTTCCCAAGGGCAACAAGCTGTGGTATGTCTAACGTGACAGTCATAGTGGTAGAATATGTTAACGTGCTATTCTGTATTAGTGGGAGGCCTCTAAGTTGGTGCCTAAGGATCTACATTGTGACGACAACAAACTGGTTTGAGTGATGGGTGAATTATAGCACCCATCCCTCGACCCCGTACGTCGTGCACAAAGATATACACCGGGACAGGATAGTGGACAGGTCACGCTATATTAGCGAGATCATACTCCCTGTTCAAACCCAGTAAATGTAGCGTGCCCAATTCCCGAATCCAGAAGGCCTCCCTTTTCCTGAGTGCACGTTCTCTGTTTCCACCACATCGTGGTTTGGCCACCACTTCTATGATCTGAAACCGCAATTGGCTCACATTGTGCCACGCTTGTACGAAGTGTGAGAACACGGGTTGGTCCAGCACTTTACATCTAATGATTTGTACTGGCTAATCCGTTCTTTAGCTTTGCGAATTGTTTCGCCTACATAAGCCAACCCGCAGGGACACTTGAGTAAATACACCACAAAGTCAGTCTTACATGTGGCATAGTCCCTTATCTGATACCTTTTGCCCGTATGTGGATGCGTAAAAGTGGAACCCTTCTGCACATTGCCGCACTGTGCGCATGACAAACATGGAAAGGTACCTTGAATAGGTGTACCTTTAAAGCGAGACCCTTGTACTTTAGCTGAACCAAGGTCTGCTCTGACCAATGAATCCCGTAATGTGGGTGCCCACATGATATGAGATTAATGGTGGGGCCGTAAACAAACTATCCATCATAGGATCTAATCTAATCAAGGGCCAATATTTTCTAAGGATTCTATTAATCTTAGGACTGGCAGTACTATATGTACTTACAAAGGGTATTCTTTGTAACCTGGTTTTGACCTTAGTAGATCGTAATAGAGTCTCCCTGTCAAGACTATCAACCCTTGTTCTTTCATTAGTGAGTTCACTAATCGGATAACCCCGGTCCTCAAATTTCTTAGTCATAGCTGTTAGTTGGTTCTCAAGTCTATTAGGTTCCCCCACAATTCTCTTCACCCGAAAGAACTGACTTCTCGTTAATGCCCGTATGGTACTAGGGGGATGGAAACTGCTATAGTGGAGCAAAGAATTACGATCTGTGGTTTTCGAAAATAGATCTGTCTGTAGTTGCCCTGCCCTTTTGTAAACATTGGTGTCCAGGAAACAAATTTCCTGGGCATCCTGATGCACTGTGAATGAAATGGTGGGTACACATTCATTCAGATGTGTAATAAACACAGTGAGATCTTCTGGGGTACCTGTCCACACAAAGAAAATATCATCAATATATCTTAACCATGAGAGTGCAAATCTCTTGAACAGTGTGTGGTTGTAAACAAATCTTTCCTCAAAGATTCATGAAAATATTCGCATATGTAGGGGCCACATTGGACCCCATAGCAGTACCCCTAATTTGATTATAGAACGTGTCTTCAAAGAGGAAATAATTATCATGCAATATGACCTTCAGAAGCTTAATCAGTAGTTCACGTTCAATTGATGACAGGAGGTTCTGCTGGGTCAGATAGAAGTCGACAGCCCCCACACCCTCCACATGAGTGATGGAGGTGTAGAGGCTGCCGACATCCAACGTAACCAGCAGTGACTCACGTGTGATGTTATGCAGCTGCCTAATATGTAGAAGGAACTGTGTAGTGTCTTTAAGGACTGAAGGTCCTATCTCTACCAGTGGTCTGAGAACACGATCTAGAAAAATGGATATTGTTTCAAAAATTGAACCTGTCCCAGCCACTATGGGTCTCCCTGGTGGATTCTCTAGCCGTTTATGGATTTTGGGGAGTACATAGAGGATTGGGATCATGGGTTCCTCCATAGTAAGATATAACCATAGTTGTTTCGTAATGATCCCATCCACCTCTGCCTTTTCAAAAATCCCCTGAATGACATTATGAATGTTTGATGTGGGGTCTCCTTGTAGTGGTCTATAATTCTCTAGATTCAATAGCTATGATAGAATCTAAGCCCTATACAGGGGTCTATTCATCACCACTATCGCTCCCCCTTTGTCTGCAGTTTTTATTTTTTTTTTTTTCCAAACAGTTTTATTAGGCATTCATATAAACATACAGTGGCTTAGTTCATATAAGCCTAACATTTTTGAATCCGCAGATTTTTTGGGGAAAAAACAGTTAGGCAACCGCCGTTGCCCGTAGGAAAAGGGAGGGGGGCCTTCGAAGAGGGAAGGCAGAGGGGGGGGACTGAGGAGGTAAAGAAGGGGGGGGGGGACGGTAGAGAGGGGGGGAGGGGTAGGAAGGGGGGGGAAGACCCATCTGACTGATTAGGGGAATGGCCTCTAGGGTTGTGCTCGAGCACCTATGGTGGGGTGACCAGGGTCTGGTTCGTTTGGTGTGGTTGTCTGGTCCTATTGTGGGAGATCCAGGGATCCCAGATATCCTCGTGTGCAGGCAGTTTTTGTCGGACAATGGCTGTGAGCCTCTCCATAGTCATTACCTCTTCTACTCTTTTCCTAATTGTTCCTAGTGCTGGCGTAGTTGTCTTCCTCCAGGAGGCCGCAATACAGCATCGAGCCGCGGTAAGAATGAAGGAGATCAATTTCCTGACTGGCCGGACAATGTCCTTCAATGGTGCAGCCAGCAGGTAGGTCAGTGGTTCGATAGGCACTTCTAGGTCGGTGACCTCTTTTATTAAAATTTGGACCTTGGCCCAGTACTTAATAATTTCTGGACAGGTCCACCAGATATGGACCATGTCCCCTCTATGACCACAGCCTCTCCAACATTGATCTGAAGCCAGAGGGTAGATTTGGTTTAATCGTGCTGGGGTAAGATACCAGCCAAACATAATTTTGTAGATATTTTCCTTTATTGTAGTGCATAGGGAGGTCTCCGAGGCTGTCTCCCAGATTTCTTCCCAAGTCTCTCTGCCTATAACAGTGTTCAGGTCAGCTGCCCATTTGAGCATATAGTCATGTTCTTTTGGGGTTGAGGAACGCTCTAGAGCCCCGTATATATCAGAGATTAGACCCTTCTGGTGGGTCTTTGTCTCGCAAAGAAGCTCAAATGATGTGAGAGTGGGGTATTCTGGGAGAGGACATGTTGTCCTAATAAAGTTTCTAATTTGGAGATATTTAAATGTGTCCAATTCTTTAATTTTATATTTGGTCCTTACCTCTTGGAAGCTCAGAAGCCTCCCCAGGCTCAGAAGATCCGCAATCGCCTCTATACCCCTTGTGCTGTATTGTTCGAACAGTTTAGATCCACATCCCGGGGGGAACTTTGGATTGTTGAGAATGGGGGTCAATTGGGAGCTTTTGGTAGTAAGGCCATGTTTGTATTTACAACGAGACCAGACGTCCCATGTGAAACGGGAGGCCTGAAGTATCAGGTTGTGTGTATGACCCTCTCCTCTGTCCAGGCTCCAGAGGCAGGCTTGCAGAGAAGGCATTTTGGCACATTGAGTCTCTATCTCTACCCAACTACAACGGGTCGGGTCAGAATTCCACATCACCACCTGCTTGAGCTGTGCAGCTAGGTAATATCTGTGTAGGTCCGGAACCCCCAGACCTCCCCTAGATCTTGCAGCCATCAGGACCGACCTGGCGACTCGGGGTCTTTTGCCCTGCCAAATGAATTGAAATATTCTGTTTTGCATGTTTTTAAGATCAGTGCCTGGGACGTGGATCGGGAGTGTTTGAAAGAGGTATAACATTCTTGGGAGTATATTCATCTTAACGGAAGTCATTCGACCGATCCACGAGATCTGGTAACCTGCCCACTGATCTAGATCCTTTTTGATCTTATCCCATAAACGCGGGTAGTTATCCCGGTAAAGATCCCGATAGTGCCTTGATACATTTACTCCCAGATATTTAATGTATGCAGGGCACCATCTGTAGCTGAAATTGGTTTTGAGGAGGAGAACTTCGGGATCCGGGAGACTAAGATTTAGGGCCTCTGATTTGTCGCTGTTTATCTTATATCCTGATACGCTGCCAAACTCCGTCAATTCCCTCTGGAGGTTAGGGAGGGAAGTTAGAGGTTTTGTCAGGGTAAGGATGATATCATCAGCGAATAGGGAAATTTTGTATTGTGAGTTGTCGATCGGGATTCCCTGGATGTTCGGGTTTCCTCTAATTTTAGACGCCAATGGTTCAATCGTGAGGGCGAAGAGGAGGGGAGATAGGGGGCATCCTTGACGGGTACCGTTCTGGATTAGGAATCGTTCCGAGCCTCCGCCCGAGAGGCGCACCGAGGCTGAGGGATTCTGGTAAAGTGCTTGAACGCCCTTTAGAAACGAGTCTCTGAAGCCGAACTTAATCAATGTCTGGTTTAGAAATAGCCAATCAATCCTGTCAAATGCCTTCTCTGCATCTAGGCTCAGCAACATTGCCTTTGAGCCTGAAAGGTGGGCATGATCTACCAAGTTTATAATTTTGCGTGTATTGTCTGAGGCCTGACGACCCAGGACAAACCCGACCTGATCCTTATGTATTAATCTCGGGAGGATGGGATTAAGTCTGTTCGCCAAAATTTTACTGTATAGTTTAAGGTCGTTGTTCAACAATGAGATTGGTCTATAACTGCCACATTGGGTGAGATCCTTCCCATCCTTTAGTATTATTGCCAAATTTGCGGACGACATTGTGGATGGGATAGGGCTCCCTTCTAGAAATGAGTTGAACAAACTTAATAGATGTTTGGACAGAATGGGGAAGAATTTTTTGTAGTATGCATTCGTGAAGCCATCAGGGCCCGGCGCCTTAGAATTTTTTGAGGCTCTAACGGCCATTTCTAATTCGTCTAGCGTGATTTTCGCATTAAGGTAGGTATTTTCTTCCTCTGTTAATGAAGGAAGGTCGCATTCGGCTAGGTAACCGGCGGCTAAAGCCGTATCCGCCTCTTTAGTGTGTGCAGAGTGGGCTCTTAGGTTATATAGTTTAGTGTAAAATTTGGTAAATTCCTCTGCTATCTTTTTTTCATTGTATTGGAGTTCACCAGAATTATTCCTGATTGCCGTGATTTGCGATCTTTTCTGTATTCCTCTTAATTTGCTGGCAAGAAGTCTATCGGCCTTGTTCCCTTTATCATAATACCGCTGACCCGTCCATCTAAGAGCTTTTTCTACACTTTCTAATTGGATGGTCCTTAAATCGTTTCGAGCAATTGTCAACTGTTTATAAATTCTCCGGGAGGGGTTATTTTTATGCTGTTGCTCTAAGTCGATTATTTTGGTTGTGAGCTCTTTAGTTAATTTGAGTTTAGATTTCTTCCGGTGGGAGGCAATCGAGATAAGATTTCCTCGAATTGTCGCCTTATGGGCTTCCCACAGGCTTGCTGGAGAGGTTACTGAGCCTTTGTTTATTCTGAAGTATTCCTTAAGGGATTTTTTGAGTTCCATCACTGTCCCGGAGTGGTTCAGTAAGGAATCATTGAGTTTCCAGCAGTATGAGATAGTTTTCCCAAAGGGGATGGACAGGGTCATGGTGATGGGAGCATGATCCGACCATGTAATTGGGCCGATATCTGTGTCAGTGGTGGCCTCTAGGACGTTCTTGGAAGCAAGAAAGTAGTCAATACGGGAGTAAGACTGGTGAGGCGCAGAGTAAAAAGTATAATCTCTTTGTCCCTGATGCTGTGTTCGCCAAATGTCTACCAGAGAAAAGTCCCCGATGATGTCCTTGAATTTTTTCCCCAGTCTTTGTGACTGAGTAGAGTGTTGTCGACCTGGGTGGCTCGATTTGTCTTCCTTAGGGTTGAGAGCCATGTTTAAATCCCCTGCAATGAGTATTGAGGATAGATATTGTGGGTCAATTTCTTCCAGAACCTTTTTAAGAAATTCTGTCTGGTTTTCGTTGGGGGCGTATAGGTTAATAAGGGCGATTGACGTGCCGGATAGTGAGCCATAGACTACAATGAATCTCCCCTCTGGGTCTGCCTGGGTTTTGGTTAGATTAAATGGGGTGCCCTGTCGGAAAACAGAATGGCAACCCCTCTCCGCTTGCTGCTGAAGGATGAGAAATAACTCATTGGATATGCATGCTGAAATATTTTAGGCGGCTCTTGTGACGTAAAATGCGTCTCCTGGAGGAAAACAACGTCCCCTCCTGTTTTCTTTATCTCTTGGAGGGCCAGGCGGCGTTTTCGATTATTGTGGAGACCCTTTACGTTGAGGGAAACAATTTTTAGTGTTTTTTGATGGGACATAGTAATCGCTCAGCTAAGTTTGCGTGTGTTGTCGCTGGTGGGGTATTGGGGAGTACAGTCAGAATGGGCTTGGGGGAGGTGGGTCGGGAAGGGGGCCGCTGGGACAGTAACAGCGGCTGAAAAAGGGAGGAAAAATGACCCTAATGGGGTCTGAAAGTATTTGACCGGTCTTAGGTGAAGAACCGGTTAGTGGGTGTAAGACCCTTGGGGGCGGGTCGTAGAACGTACACCAGTGAAGACGGGCCGTGTGGAGACCCAGAAAGTTCTGCGACTTCCACTTCCACCGGCTTCCTCGTCGTCCGGGTCGTCTTTGTTTTTTTTTTTGTTTTTTGTTTTTTTTTTAAGGGAGGGGGGGTTGAGGCCTCAGTTTGAGCCCTCTGTCAGTGGGGCCTACTCGAAAATGATGTTCTATACCTGAGGTGCTTAGCGTCTGATGGAGGGAAGAGAGGGTGTATGAGAGGGGTCCCTGTTCCGTTGGTGTGAGGGGGGGAGGGTTTGGGGGTGGATGTAAAGGGGGGGGAGTGGGTCCGGGGGGGAAAAAAAAAAAAAATAAGGGTAGGGGGGAGTGAAGCAAAAAAAATAAATAAAAAGGGGGAGGGGGGGGGGGAGTAGAGGGACTGGTGCGATATCGGGACATCTTCCCTTTTGAGGGGGACCTGGGAGGGGGTGAGGGTGGGGGGGGGTCCCTGGGGGCGAGAGGAATAGGGGATGGGGAGGGGGGGGGGTACAGGATGAAGCCGTGAACCTTCAGCGTTGTGCTGGGATCACAATTCACAATTTGCACATTATGCATTTAACTTTGTGTAGGTGGTGAGCGGCCTCGTGTGGTAGTCCTAAGTACTGCGCCTGTCATGGCCATAGTCATGCCCGTGCATGATCAGGCAGGTGCAAGGGTGAGTGGGGTATCTCAGGGGGACGGGGTTTGGAAGGGGACAGGGAGAGGAAGGGGAGGGGTACATGGGGAGCAGAGGAGGGTGGGGACACAGGGAAGGGAAGGGGAGGGGGTTGGGGTACAAGTTCATACATTCCACCTTAGGCCTTATGCACAAATTACATTTTGCAATGTTAGTACCAGGCCTGCGCTGTGGCCCAAGTGTTATGCGACCTCATGTGATGAGCCTGTGAGCAGCACGGATCAGGTCCAACTTTGTGAACGTAATCGGGCAGCTTGGGACGTAGGTGAGTGGTACTCCCCTGAGGGGGCTAGGGGAGGGGGGGGTGGGTGCGGGCAAGGGTGGGGAGGGGGTAGGGAGGGCGGGGGTGTGTGGGGTAACCTCATGTGTTGGGGGGGGGGGCAAGGCAGTGATAGTGTGGGGGTAGGGTGGGGGGGGATAGGGTGGGGAGTAGGGGAGGGGACGGGGCGATAAGGGGGAGAGGGGAGGGGGGTGGGGCCTCTTTGGTGGGGCAATGGGAGGGGGGGTGTAGGGGAGGAAGGCAGGGGATAAGGGGAAGGAGAGGTAGCTGGGGGAGGGATATGGGGTAGGGGGGGGAGGATAGTGGGGGGGTACAAGTTTATACATTCCGCCTTAGGCAATATACACAATTTTCATTTTGCAGTGTTAATTCCAGACCTTCGCTGTGGCCCAAGTGGTATACAGCCCCATGCGATGATCCTGTGAGCGACGCGGTGCGGGACCATCTTCGTGACCGTACTCGTGCAACCTGGAACGCCGGTGAGTAGATCTGCCCTGAGGGGGCTAGGGGGGGCGTGGGTGGGGGCAAGGGTGGGGAGGGGGTAAGGAGGGCAGGGGTGTGAGGGGAACAGCTCCCGTGTGGGGGGGGGCCAGGCAGTGGGGGTGTGGGAATGAGGTGGGGGGGGGTAGGGTGGGGGGGGGATCGGGTGGGGGGTGGGGAGGGAAGGGGTGGGGAAGGGGAGGGTGAGGGGGAGGGAGTGGGGGGGGGGAAGGGTCACTTCAATCGCTGCGCCTGAAGCATTTTATAAGGGGGGAACCTTCGTTGCTATAGGCACCTGGCAGTGACAGAACTACAGGGTTAGTGGACCCTTTTCTGTCGGATCAGGTGAGAGTTAGTGTCATGTCCTTGAGAGCTGGTGAGTGTCACCAGGTTGTGGCTGGGCTGCCTCATTCTCTCCTGGGGGGCTAGGGGGGTGGGGGGGGGCAAGACGGGGAATAGTGGGGTAGGGGAGGGAGGGGAGATGGGGTGGGGGGGGTTAGCAAGGAAGAGGGGGGGGCGGGGGGGTAAGAGGGGGGAGGTGAAGTCAGTATTAGGTAGGGGGGAAGGGTTAGGGGGGGTTGGTGTTAAGGGAGGGGGGGTGAGAGGGAGGGTGAGAGGGGGGGTGAGAAGGGGGGCGGGTGAGAAGGGGGGCGGGTAGGAGGGGGGGAGGAGGGGGGTGAGTGGTGAGAGGAGGGAGGGGTGAGGGAATGCCTTTTAAGTGCAGTGTGGGTCCTTCTAACTTTGAGGGCGCGACCGCTGAGCCAATTAAGGCCAGCCGCCAAACTTGGGATTTTGGACACTGCTGTTAACGGGGAAAACCAGGGATAACATAGGGGGAACTGTGTTACAGACCCTCCTTGAGCGCCTCGCAGCCCAGAGCGATCGGGGAGTCCTGGAGCGTCTGACCCTCCGCGGAGGGGAGGGGAGTCAAGATCCCTTAGGGCCGTCGGGGGCTGGGGTGTCCGCAAAGCCTCTTGACCCCCCCTCGGCCGAGGGGGGGGAACCTGTGCGCTATCCGGAAGCCGGGCTGCAGCATCGACTCCTCTGGCGCTCGGCACTCGATGACTCTGGTCTGGATCGACGGATCGGGGGCCCCGTGATGCGGAGAGTAGAGTCTGGATGTCGCGCGCGGTGGTGACGTCTGCTTCGTCTCGACCTCGTCCAGGGAGCCTCGTGGTGTTCCGCAGCGGAATGGAGATGTGACAGACGCCATCTTTGGGGAATCCGTTGCGCGCAGGGTTGATTCATCTCCTCGTTCTCCTGCGGTTTGGTGGATGGCTCCTTCAGGGTGTCGTCGGGAATGAAGTCGGTCGTCTCTCTGGATGCTGGTAGGAGTCTCTGGTGAGAGGTTAGTGGTGTAGCTTCGTTTGACAGGGGCCCGCAGTGGGGATCCTCCCGACGCCATTTTAGGTGGTGTTAGGGGGAAGAGCGGTGATCTCCCGGGAGGGTCTCTCTGGGTGCTGGGTCATCTCTCTCTGGACTGTCGCTGTTCTGCAATGCGCTCGGAAGCTCTAACCGGGTGGTCCTCACGTTCCCTGGGTCTGTTGTCGGGCTGGTAATCATGTTGGAAGGGTGCCACAGGGAGGCCCAGGGTTCTGGCCAGGGATTCCATATCTTCAGGCTGGCGGATGGTCAGGAACTTTCCTTTATGGGGGATAACCAGCTTGAAGGGGAAGCCCCATTTGTACTTTATTCTGTTTTCTCGTAGGAGGAGTGTCAGGGGACGCATCGCTTTCCGTCTGTCTACGGTCAGTTTAGAAAGGTCATTATATACCTGCAGAGGCTCATTCTGGAACATGATCGTGTCCTTGTCCCTGCAGGCTCCAATCAGCTTATCTTTGGTTGAAAAACTGTGGAGGCGCACGATCACGTCCCGCTTACGGTTTGGGTCTTCTGAACGTGGGCCCAGTGCCCTGTGAGCCCTGTCTATTTCGAGGTCCCTTGGGTCAAGATCAGGTGAGATTGCAAGGAAAAAATCCGTCAGATATGCCCTGAGCTGGGAGGGTATTATCGCCTCAGGGATACCGCGGATCCGCAGGTTTTGCCTGCGGTCCCGGTTCTCCTGGTCCTCCAGACCATCCCGGAGGGAGTGGATCTCCTGGCCCAAGCGGATTATCTCCTCGTCCGCTTCCGATTGATGGTGAAGGGCTTCATCCAGCCTGGCTTCCAGGGTTGAGGTTCTCTCCTGCAGGCCCTGAATATCATGCTTTATCTCAGCCACTGCCTCTTTGATGTTTGTCTCCAGTGATTTTTGGAGTTTAGCATGGAGCTCTTCTAAAAACTCCTTTGTGATTCTGCCATCTGGCGAGGGGGGAGTCTCAGCGGGGCTCACCGGGCTAGTGAGGCCTTGTGTGCCTCGTGCACCTGATGTCTGGGGGCCATCTTGCCTCCTGCTTCCCACTTCAGCAGTTTGTTTAGCAGGGGTAAAGAACCTTCCAACCCCCTGGGGCTGCTGATTTTTTCCCCTGTTCGCCATCCCTGCAGATTCAGGGAGGGATTGTATGCAATTTAAGGTGTTTTTGGCCGGGTGGAAAGGTATAAATTCAACGATTATACAGAGGGGTCTCCAGAGCTCTCCCTTTACCCGACTGTCCTGGTTGACGTCATAGACACGCCCCCCTGTCTGCAGTTTTTATAATGATGGCCTTGTTGTTTTTAAGACCATTGACTGCCAGACGCTCCTGTTTAGAGAAGTTGGTAGAAGCGGGATTCATATTGCTCACTTGGCCCTTAGCCCTTAGCCCGTAGCTTATCAAGTTTACATGTAGTGGACTGAATATAGGCCTCAACCTGGTGATTGGTAAATGGTGGGCTGCGTGTACTTTTACGTTTAAGGCCAGTTGCTAATTCTATAAGGGAAGTATCTGTCCCTGCAACTTCTGCCGCAGTAACACTAATGGTCCCTGCCTGAGTGACCAACCCATCCTGCTCTACATGAATGGGCAAAAAAAGCCTTCCATCTTAGATTGTGAAAAAAACGCGCAATGTCCAGATCTAATTCAAAACTATCAAGTCTATTACATGGGGCAAATGACCACCCCGTTGTAAGATCTTATCCTCCATGTCCGTCAAAGTGTATCCAGATATATTCACCACTAATGATAGGACCTCGTTACAATCTTGTTGCTCGACTGCTGCTTGGTTCCACGTCCTCGTCCTGAGCCGCGTCCAGCCAGCACTTGTTTTGATCCAGCCCTATGATACAGCCCTGTTGTTCGTTTAGCTATCTAACTCATATCACACAGTTTAGATGTCCTGTTTGCCCCTCACACACATTTATTGCACCTAGGGCTGAGCATTGTGTGTTCCTCCTCTATTTTAGAATGATAAGTTACAAGTGTGGTTTTGGGTTTGCATGCAAGGTTTTTTTTTTGTCCAATATGAGCCACCGTAGGAACCTGGGTGGGGAACGTTTGGCTACAAAATGCTGATTGACAGCCCTATAAATGTTCACATTGTATGTCAGATTATGTGGGGGAGCTTGAGAAAGGACCGTAAGGTCCGAAACGTTGCTTCTTTTTTCTGTGATTACCCCCTGATGCCTGTGTTACTTCATTAAATTGTATTTTTTGAATTTGTGAGTGCTCCAGATTATTTGATATAGGGTATTTATCTATTTTTTGTTGCTGGATAGTGATCCTGGCCGCACTGTGAGCACCACGACTGATCAGATAAGTTTTTTTTCCTTTTACTTTTTCAGGGGAGACATGCCACAGCAGTGCGGGGATATGTGCCGCCAGCGGAGGGAGGGGGGGCATGTTCCGGCAGCAGGGGGAGACACACACACAGACACACACACACATATACATGCTCACACACAGAGACAAATCTCACCTCGCACTACATCCAGCAGCGGGGAAGGGGGGGAGGATCGGCCGGGGAGATGTGCCGGCAGTGGGTGGGGGCTGGGACATGTATTCAATATTACATTCCATGGGCAGAAAAACTAGTGTGTGTGTATATATATATGCAAATATAACTGTATGCTCATCTGCATGTCTTAGGCAGGTCTGCAACCCCGCCTTTCCCCATTATCACCCAGCATACAGCACTTCCACTGCAGCAAGGGATTCTGGGAAATGACATGCAAATGAGCACACAGTGTCACTTTTTGCCTCAATAACCATTTTTAACATGGTTCCCTATAGGCTTAAGCTTGCTGCATGGTCACAGCTTTGAGCACAGCCAGGGTTAAGGTGCATACCCAGAAAACCACCCACAGACAGCTGTTTCGACCTTGATGGGTCTCATCAGTGTGGTGTTGATTTTACTGGGAATGCAAGAGAGGCTATGGGATAGGCTAAACCATAATACTGAGTTACGTTATGGTGAGTAAAAAAAGTGACAAAAACCCTCCACAGGAAAAATGACACTGGGATTCTCAAAATCCCTTGCTGCAGTGGAAGTGCTGTATGCTGGGTGATAATGGGGAAAGGCGGGGTTGCAGACCTGCCTAAGACATGCAGATGAGCATACAGCTATATTTGCATATTTGCTTTCCTGTGGAGGGTTTTTGTCACTTTTTTTACTCACCATAACTTAACTATATATACGTAAGCATAGCCACATCTTGACCAATGACAAAGTGATTGGCAACAACTTTATCAAACCACCCAGATTCTGCTATCAAAGGGGCCGAAACCTGGGCGACTACCTTACAAAAGCAGATCCTACCGCCAAGTATGCTGCAAAACCAATGTGGCTATCCAGACCAGCAGGCGTGTATAAATGTCACGGTTGCATCAACTGCCAGTACTTGATATTGGGGAATTCCTATCCACACCCTCACACTGGCATCCGCCAGAAGATCAAGGATACAATGAATTGTGAATCCAAATACGTTGTATATTTTATACAATGCCCATGTGGCCTTTATTACGTGGGAAAGACAATGAGGATGCTTAAAGAGAGATTAGCCCTACATCGTTCTGCCATACGGAAGGCACTGGCTGATACTGAAAACAAGGAGGATTTGTCACATCAACCAGTAGCAAGACATTACAAAGAGAAGAGGCATGGGCTTGCCACCTTGCATTGTATGCCAATTGCCCAGGCACGGACTTCGGGGAGAGGAGGGAATCGCAACAGGACACTACTACAGCTTGAAGCCAGACTCATCTACAGTTTGGGCACATTGAGCCCACGGGGTCTAAATGAGGACTTCAGATAAAGCTGTTTCCTGTAATCTCCGCACCTGGCCCATTGAGCTGCCTGCTGATACTAGGATTCATCTTTAACAGCAAAACCAGCGCATACTGCCTTGGGGTGTCAGCCAGTTAGCCACATTTCCTCCATCATGTCTGGCACCTTAGGTCCCTTGCAGTCAAGATCCACATGTGGCAATGTTTGCTGAGAGCGAGTCACACAGCATTTATCACTAGTTTCTCCATGTGACAGTGTCTGCATTATGTGTTTATGTTGGTATTTAAGGTGTCGCTCCCTGAAAAGATAAATAGTCATCAATGCATTATCATTTCTTACAATACGCATTATGCGTTCTATGGCTGAGTGCTTTCAGCATTTATATACTGTCTTTTTTGTTTGTGCAAATTATTATGCTTTGATGCACGATTTCACTTTTTATGTATGCTGGTGCATTACAGTGTGTCAGATACCTCAGGTCCCTTTTAGTCAAGAGCCACCTGTAGCAATGTTTGCTGAGAGTGTGACACAGCATGTATTCTAATTTATTACCAGTTTCTCTATTTGACATTGTCTGCATTATGTATTTTTGTTGGTTTTTTAAGGTGTCGCTTCCTGACATGATGCATAGAGTCATTATTGCATTATCATTTCTTACACTATGCATTAGGCGTTATATGGCTGAGTGCTTTCAGCATTTATATATTGTCCTAGATTCCAGTCAGCCACGTCATCCACACGTGTGTATATATGTTTTAATCCCTCACATTTTTTTGCACATTTATGGTGAGCACATCAGGTGTTTCACATGTTTCGCTTAACTTGCAGTTACAATGTGTATTTTGCACATCCCTGAAATAGTTAATCTATCCAGGTATCAGCTCCAGATCAGTTTAGCCCATGCGCACTCTCTCCGGTTATCCAAGATATCGCTGGGTCTGGCAGACTTATGTAGTCTCTCAGCAGTAACATTATGCAATTCCTGAGCCTTTTTGCGCATGCCTAAACACATATCAGGTAAACAAATATAGAGTTAATATATTCAAAATGGATGCTCTTTACCTGCTGATACTGTGGATGCATGTCACATAGGCAGGTGAGGCTAATTAACTGTGATTGGTTTTGTTGAATTGCACTGGGGTTTGGGGTATATATATGTATTGTGCACTGCATTCAATTGCACCACCTTGAGAAAGGTCCCACTGGGGGACCGAAACGTCGGTTTTTGTGTCTTCTATCAAATATAGAACATTTTTGATTTACTTACCTGCGTGCTGTCCCTTGATGTCGTGTTGCAACCGGTATCGTATGGTCTGTTATTGCTTTATGGGATAAGCACCAAAATTTATTTACTTGCATATGGTGTGCCGGCTGTGCATTGGATTCTATATATATATATATATATATATATATATATATATATATATATATAAGGGGAAAGGGGAAAACACAGCCACAAATTGTTAACTAAACAATTAAAATATGAGCATTGATAGACTGGGGATAGTCTTAAAATCCTTGATTGAGTTCTCTAAAATAAAGAGTGGAAAAGAGACAAAATATGGTGAAGTACGTTTTTGTATTTGTTACTGCGCAAAAGTAGATCGCTACTTACAAAGTAGCAGAAGTTTTAAGCATATAGGATATAAAATCCTCCCGTCCTGCTGCCTGGAGTTGTAGTCTGCTTCCTCTCCACGTGGAACGCCGAGATCCTTCGTGGCAAGCTTCCTCCGTCTGCAGCTACCCTCCTGAGCTCCCTGGTTCCTCCTCTGGTACCGCGAGACTGCAGCGATGACGTCACTCAGCCGAGATTACAACCGAAGCACCGGGGGTAATATCCATGGAGTATGAATATATTCAGGGGGGAAATATGCTAAATATTTGAATTTGGGATAGGGGATGCTATAGAAATTATCAAAAGCCTACACCCTACGCGTTTCGTCCTGTTGCTAGAGACCACCGATTTTATTAATCAATTAAGTACTCTCACCGATATTCCAGACGAGTTCATTTTGGCAACCATGGATGTTGCAAGTTTGTATTCTAATATCAATCATTCTGAAGGTATCAAAGCAAGCAGAGAACATCTTTTGGAGTGTAATACATTTACTGGCCCTCCCCCAGATATTTTGCTGTTATTAATGGACGTGATCCTACATAAAAATTACTTCAAATTGTTATCGCAGAGGTCGCAATTTGGGTGACTTCCTTACACAGGCGGATCCAAGTTCCAAATATGTCAAGAAACAGTCCTTGCTTAAAAGACCAGTGGGGGTGTACAAATGTCAGGGATGTGTGAACTGCCAATACATGGTGCTTGGCAAAACCTACCCACACCCTCATCAGGGACATCGTATCAAAATCAAAGAATTTTTGAACTGTGACTTAAAATTCATGATATACTTCATCAGGTGCCCATGCGGGCTTTATTACATAGGCAAAACAATACATATGCTCAAAGAACGGCTGAGTCTTCACCGATCCGCCATCAGAAAGGCTTTAGCGGATACAGACAAAAAGGAAGATTTAACCCAACAACCGGTGGCACGTCACTTCAAGGAGAAGAAGCATAGCCTTGCAACCCTTCGGTGCATGCCAATTGCACAGGTCATGGCATTCCCCAGAGGAGGAGACCGCAATAGAGCTTTACTCCAACTGGAAGCAAGAACCATTTACAATTTAGACAAATTAACTCCTCGTGGGTTAAATGAGGAATTAACACTGGGCTGTTTCCTTTAACCAGCTTGACCAGATAGTGACTCATCTACACTAGGTGACTTTTCGTCCCCAGGATTGGAGTCTACTGGACATTATTGGATCTGCTATACCGGTTTCTTATGTGCACATTAACCGCTTTCTTGTCCATAATAGGATAATTAACGTCTCCAGCACAGGACTCATCTACATTAGGTGACTTTTCGTCCCCAGGATTAGAGTCTACTGGACATTATTGAATCCATTATACCGGATGCTTATGTGCATATTAACCGTTTTCCTGTTCACAATATGATTCTTTTTGGTCTCCAGCACAGGCTGGACATTCCGGTTTATCAATCTGCATTCACTGATGGCTTTTGTATATCTGTTTTGCCTTCTAATATGCTTGTTGTTCCCACTGCATTATAGGTTTTTCCACCTGCAAGGGTTAATACGTTGATTCCGGATTCTGGGTCCATCATTGGACAACTATAATCTGACTATTTATTCCTTGTAATCATGATACGCTTTCTCCATATGGACCTATGATGTGCGCTTTGTTTTCTCATTAGGCATCTCTGTTTGCTGCAGTTGCGGTGTGACTGCTATACCATTTTTTATGCGCTTTATGTGCATAATTACAAGACTTGTGTCAATCAAATTTTGAGGACTAGGCTTTCACAGTAATTTATCATGTTTACACACCTAACAGTCACATCGTGATGTTATTTATCACCACGGAAGGCTTTAGCCCTAACACATTGGTACCAGCTAGTTTTCCAGTTCAATTGTGGATTTATTACAATAATCCTTTTGCCAGATCATGTCTTCATTTATGTTCACATTTTATTAGTATGTTTTTCACTGTCTTACACTACTTGTGTCGGTGTTTTATTAAGTGCCACATTTTATTCATACATATGTTCTTTATGACTCCTATCTGGCTTGCACTGTTGGTATGATGGCCAGGAACTGGTGTTTCACATATACACCTTTTTCCAATATTTAGGTAGTAGCAGGCACATGCACAGCTCGTCACTGAGCTTGTCAGAGGCTTATATTCTAATATAGCCCATTTTCCTGCTTAGCCTGACCGTTTTCTGCTGCCTTGCCTCATATCGTAAAACCAGCAGTGTCACGCATGCACAGATGTACTCTTGCCGCGAGGGATCGGCTCTACAGCAGGCACACGCATTATTTATTTATTTTTTCCAAGCAGTGGTTCGCGCATGCGCAGTTCGCTCCCTGCTGTCCAGCTATGTTTCTATTGCCTGCAGACGCCCTCTCAGGACTTACCACACGTGCCGCATGTCCCTGCCTTTCACCCTTGATGCGCAGTGAATGTGTTTCACCACACGGGCGGATCCTAGCGTTTCAGACAAAGCTGGGTGGATCACAGGTATGGGAGAGTCTAACATTATGTATGCTATGTATTGTCTTATCATTATTATGTGCTGCACCTGCGTGTCATGGTTTTTGAGGGTATTTATATGTATCCATATTCACTCTGTAATCACATCACCTTGATAAAGGTCCCGCACACGGACTGAAACGTTGGAATGATGTCTTGTTAATACAATATATTCTTTTGACAACCATTTGGAGTGCTGCCTCTGATATTCGTCATCATATACAGTAGTATCGTATTGCCTATATATATATATATATATATATATGCATATATATATATATATATATATATATATATATATATATATGAAAAAATAAAAGAAACACACAGCGCAATCCCACAACAATATCAATCTAATAAACTAGTATTGCCACATATAGATCGGAGGGTATTAACCCTTACAATCTAACTATCCCTATCTCAGCCTGCTGCCGTTTAGGTCTACAGCTCCACAATAGCTGTAAAGAAGTAGATACCAAGTGAATGACCTAGGCGCAAAGGGAGACAAGAAAGAAAACAAGCATAGTGTAGTATGTCCTGGAAATTAACCCCTTAATTGGTAAGATATGCACTCACAGCGCTTCTTGCAATTCAAGCCTTTTATCCACTCTGGGATCTGGAACTGTATGTAGTATTCTGGGAACCTTCCTGGATCTTCTATCTTCAAATTATCTGCAACAATTTCTTAATGCCAAGCCTCCGTCTCACAGATTTATTTACATATATGAGGGAAGGTAAAGGACACACAATAGTGTAACACTGTTTAATAATAAAAACTTAATAAAGCATAATAAGTAAAAAAAACTCACATTTTGTGAGTTATTTAAAAGCAATTGAGAATGTCAGAGTATCTCACACTCATCAAGTATACCGGCTCACAGCTGGGCTCACAGCATTCACTGTCCTATAGTCAATAGCCCAGTATACCTCTGAAGATCCTCTGGTGTAATGTGACTGGAGCTCTAATATCTCAGTCCAAAGCAGTTCATATGACCGGGTCCCGTGACCTCCTTACAACCCTTCAGGTACTCACAGGGTCTTGTTGCACCTGCGGTGCACTCTCTCACAGCACACCGGGTCCTCATTGCTCCCCAGTGGGTGTCTCTGTGTACCTCCGGGGCTCCTCCGATCCCTCTGCGTGGCCTGATGACATCACTCAGTCTCCGTCTCGCGCGAACTCCACGCTCCGGCTTGTGACGTCACAGGTGCCGGTAATGCACACAGGGTTAGTGTGTGTCTTCTAACTCCTGCAGTCTTGTAAACACTGAAATAACACGCCCTACTCATTTTTCCTTTATGGCTTCTTCAGGGGATGATAAATATATACACACACACTATATCAGAGGTGCGCAAACTGGGGGGGGCGCAAGATTGTTTAGGGGGTGCGCAGGCAGCGGGAGCAATTTTGCAGAGAAGCAGAGAGAAAGGCAGTTCTGTAGCTGCAATTTCTTCTGCAGCCATTAGGTGGCGCTGCTTTAACTTCCTAAATGCCCGTGATGAGGTGTGTGTGTGGTGTGTGTGAGACAAAGAAAGACACGGAGTGGTGGGAGAAAGAGAGACATGGAGAGGTGGGAGACATGTTGGGAGGAGGGGGAGAGAAAGAGAGACATGGAGAGGTGGGAGACATTGGGGGAAGGGGGAGAGACATGGAGAGGTGCGAGACATATTGGTGGGAGGGGGATAGAGAGACATGGAGAGGTGGGAGACATATTGGGGGAGGGGGAGAGAAAGAGAGACATGGAGAGGTGGGAGACATATTGGTGGGGGGGAAAAGAGAGACATATTGGGGGGAGGGGGAGAGAGAGACATGGAGAGGTGGGAGACATTGGGGGGAGGGGGAGAGAGACACTGGGGGAAGGTGAGAAAGAGACTGTGGGGAGGTGAGAGAGAGAGACACGGGGGGAAGGTGAGAGAGAGAGAGACACTGGGGGAAGGTGAAAGAGAGAGAGACACTGGGGGAAGGTGAGAGAGAGAGACACTGGGTAAAGGTGAGAGAGAGAGACACTGGGGGCAAGGTGAGAGAGGGAGAC
The DNA here is from genome assembly GCF_040206685.1 of Ascaphus truei. Classification (NCBI taxonomy): domain Eukaryota; kingdom Metazoa; phylum Chordata; class Amphibia; order Anura; family Ascaphidae; genus Ascaphus; species Ascaphus truei. The sequence goes on from NC_134486.1 coordinate 124,737,286, forward strand.
ACGGGGGGAACATGAGCGAGAGAAACATGGGGGGGGGAAGGTGAGAGAGAAAGACACAATGGTGAGAGAGAGTGTGAGAGCATGAGGGAGTGTGAGCGTGAGTGTGTTCTGGTGGGGGAGGAGGTGGTTCCCTTTTCAGACCAATGAGCTGCACACCCACTGGTTGCATGGCCTTCCAGCACCTGGAGGAGCCAGAGCAGGCCCCCGCCTCCTGATCGCCTATCCCCAGGGAGCTCCAGCAGGACCAGGAAGAGATCAATGGAGAGCCCCCCCCCCCCCAGCTAAATGGAGGGACGAAGGTCAGGCAGAGATGGCAGAATTGAGGGACTTGAGAGAAGGATGAGTTTTGGGGGGCTGAGGGTTATTCTTTGGGTCAGGGGGGTCACTTGGGAGTATTGATCAGCAGGGGAGATTCATCAGTAGCCCCCTTGAGTTTGGTTATGGGGATCCCTTGGCAACATTTAAAACGGGAATAAATAAATAATGCATAAAATTGGTAGGAGTGGATGACACTGGGGAAAGCACATGGGAGAAGGAAAAAAGGGAGGGGAAGGTGGAAAAAAAAGGGGGGGGAGGGAAGGGTGGTAGCAAAGAGGTGGATGAATGCCCCCTCAAATGGTTTGCCTTTGTGCACCAGAAAAAAAATATTACCAGATGCCAGCAAACAATAAAATAAACAGATCGTGATCCTATACTAGTATACTGCCTGGGCGCATGCCTGCAGCCCAAGCGATTTGTGAACTTGGCTGTAGGAGATTGTAGTCGCATGGCGGACGCGTCACAAAGCTGGTTTGCCCTTATTGGCTGAACCAGGTCACGTGCGCTGACGTCATGTGATTTTGATTACATCAGGCAGGGGGAGCTCGAGAAATTTCATGGATGAAAAGGGGGGCTCGGCAATAAAAATTTGCTCACCCCTGCACTATATTACAGTAAGTACCATCAACTGTAACAATTTAATTAAATAACACTTACAGTAGCGACAAACTTTATTCTAACTTGGCTAGCTCCGCGAATTTAGGAAAATCCGGGTGATGTGCGTTTTTTTGTCGTTTTCTCCCGGTCTGTATAGCGTTATTTTCGCGGCTGTGATTTAAGCATTTTATTCCCGCTGGCTGCAATACTGCAATGCCGTGTAAAAACGCATGGGGGCGTTTGCGAGCTGTTGTCTTTGAAGTCTAATACCTTCGCGGTTCAACCTACAGTACACAGTCTGTGCGTGCGCGTGTAGTAATAGTAAAATTGCATATTTAATTTATTTTAAAGTACAGTACTGTACTGTACATGCTTGGACCCTGTTGGGGTGAAGTGAGGGGGTTCCTAACATCTGGGGGAAAATGAATTTTAATTCTATGGTGAGTACTGTCTTGTTGCCGTATTATTCTGGTGGGGCTGGCTGGGTACTTCTTTAGGGGGCTGACCATTACTGTACATTAAAACTTTTCTTTTTGTTTTTCATCAGAAAAGAAAACGGCTAATGGGGGGATTTCGATGGATAATATTGTACTGTATGCTGATGTTTTCCGGCCGTTCAGTATACTGTGTAATAAACCCGAATAAATAAAACTATGCATTTATTCTACATGTTCAGTATCGTGTCATTATTTGTCTTCTACAGTATACTGTACAGTGCTATACAGTGCCTAACATCTGGGGGCAAAAACAATTTTATTTCCAATTGCCCGTGAACTTGACCGCGGCCCTAAGTAGTTCCCACACCAATTGCGCGAATATAATGTAAAATAACCCGTTCTGTGGGTCTGAGCGGGTTGAAATTTACCTGGTCCTCATGCGGGAGGACCCTTGCCATAGTGGCAAAATATCAGCCTTGCACGATCCCCGGAACCAGAGGTACCAAAAGACAGTTTAAAAGCACATTACCAAAGTGGCTTTTTTTCTGCCATGCAAGTCAATGGCAGAAACCTGAACTTTAACATCACTCTGACTCCATTCTGTTGCCATGAGAGAGTCGCTATTTGCCATGCAATCCTGCCGCAACTAGGACTACATGGTGACCGAATCTGAGCCCTCTAGGTCGAACAGAACCGGAGTTGTGGGTTCCAAGTTTCTGCTCATTCTGACTTAGCCGGTTCAAAGCTTTCTCCGCCATTACGCTCAATGGTAGGACCCTCCTCGCTGGCGTGACCCTTTCTCACCGCCATTACTGCTCGGACCCTGTTGGGGTCAAGTGAGGGGGTTCCTAACATCTAGGGGCAAAATGAATTTTATTTCTAGGTGCCCTAGAACAGAAGTTCCCACGCCAATTGACCTAGTTCCCACGCCAATTGCCGTAGTTCCTACGCCAATTGCGCGACCAGGCAGTAAAAAAACAGTGCAGCAAGCCTCTACATTTGTTACACTGTCAAAGGAGCAAATGGAAACAATGTGAGGCAATTCAACATGTTCTTTTATTGGTGGAGTCAGTACAAAAATATTTATTTACAATGTTGTAACATTTAAAGTGCACAGCAATTCTAACCATCAACACACAATAATACATTCTGCAGCCTTTATTAAATTCTTCTGCCACAAAATATTTTTGGTGCATGGGGCACAGGGAGTTAAAGTTACTTGCTTTTTATGTACAGTACTGTATTTGGGGGTTGTCTTTGGGGGTTTATTCATCAAATTATTATGATGAACTGCCTTTTGAAATTACAGTGCTGTTAACTATTTCAGCCACACACCTCCAGAGTTTTTAATCCCTCCCTAGCCAAGCGTCAATCGGCTGAGTCACCCTATCCTACCAACCCCCTCTCTCCACTGGGTCGTTAACCTTCTGCATATTGCCATTGTGTTCTTAATCCGCCCATAGCCGAGCTACAAACACTCATTACGCCTGTGTCTAATCACACCATCCCCCTCCCCCAACCCTTAGAGGCCTGTTGTTTGAACGGTAATGCTATGGAAAATCCCCTCTCGAATTTTAAATGTAAATCTGATGTGCACAGCACTGTGAGAATTGAGAGTACACTGATACTGTATTTCATCAGGGTGTGAAAATATTTGTCAGTCACTATGGTTTACAGTCACATGTTTTAAATACAATACAGTACAGTACATTCTTTAATATCTTTAAAATAAAAATATATAAATACTGTATATAAGTATAATGTAACATAATCCATTCTGTGGGTCTGAGCGGGTTGAAATTTACCTGGTCCTCATGCGGGAGGACCCTTGCCATAGTGGCAAAATATCAGCCTTGCACGACCCCCGGAACCGGAGGTACCAAAAGACAGTTTAAAAGCACATTACCAAAGTGGCTTTTTTTCTGCCATGCAAGTCAATGGCAGAAACCTGAACTTTAACATCACCCTGACTCCGTTCTGTTGCCACGAGAGGGTCGCAATTTGCCATGCAATCCTGCCGCAACTAGGACTACATGGTGACCGAATCTGAGCCCTCTAGGTCGAACAGAACCGGAGTTGTGGGTTCCAGGTTTCTGCTCATTCTGACTTAGCCGGTTCAAAGCTTTCTCCGCCATTACGCTCAATGGCAGGACCCTCCCCGCCAGCGTGACCCTTTCTCGTCGCCATTACTGCTCGGACCCTTTTGGGGTCAAGTGAGGGGGTTCCTAACATCTAGGGGCAAAATGAATTTTATTTCTAGGTGCCCTAGAACAGAAGTTCCCACGCCAATTGACCTAGTTCCCACGCCAATTGCCGTAGTTCCTATGCCAATTGCGCGACCAGGCAGTAAAAAAACAGTGCAGCAAGCCTCTACATTTGTTACACTGTCAGAGGAGCAAATGGAAATAATGTGAGGCAATTCAACATGTTCTTTTATTGGTGGAGTCAGTACAAAAACATTTATTTACAATGTTGAAACATTTAAAGTGCACAGCAATTCTAACCATCAACACACAATAATACATTGTACAATGTTGAAACATTTAAAGTAACATCTCCTTTATTAAAGAAACCCAGTACTGTATACAGTACAGTGGGATGGTGCGCAATACTGTCAGTCAGACCTGCACCAGTTCAGTCCTAGAGGGCAGCAAACAGGGCAGGTTTTCAGGGCAACATTGAAAACCGTGCCTGTTTGCGGCCCTCAGGGACTGGAGTTTTGCAAGTCCTGTGAAAAAAAACACACAACAACATCTCCTTTGTTTAAGTACAGCAGGTACTGTAGGGCAAAACATGTAGAGTACAATACAGTTCAGCACAACAGTATGGTCTCACTGAAAGTCCTCCACATTGTCCGTCCATGGCCGATTCCTTGCATGGCGCAAAAAGCCATTAATGCAGTCTCTAACGCCTTTCATTACAGGATCTGTAACTGCATAAAAGCGCCGCATTTCTTCCACAATGTTTTTCCTTAAATTGGCAGGAAGGGCCTTTTTAACGCGATTTCCTTCGTAGTTCACTTTGAACACCCACTCGCAGTACAACGTGTAGGGAACATGGTGCTTAAAAATGATCAAGGCATACTTGTGGGGTACACCAGCACTCATCACCCTATACTTCTCCCTGAGCCCCGGTGGCAGATCGCACAGGGTGATGTCGGACACTGTTTCGATGCGAGCGGGTGTAGGTCTTTTGGGAGCGGGTGTGCTTGTGGCGACGGGCGATGGTATATTGTCAGGGAGGAAGCTTTCCTCCGGTCGTGGTCGCCGTGTTGTCTCCTGGCGTGGTCTTGACGGGGTTGTCATGTCCTCCTCAATGGCATACATGTACACTACATCTTCTGGTGGAGGGGGGGCGCTTGGTGATGGAAGGGGGTCGAAGGTCCCATTCATCACATCCATGTCACCCTCCTGCTCCGGCGTCGGGGAAACAGGGGCATTAGCACCGAGCAAATAATGTATGCCGCAATGTCAGCCTCTATCTTCTCCATCCGTCGATCCATCCGTTGCTCCATTTGTAGCATCCGTTGCTCCACATTTAACATTGTCTCCAGAAGCAGATCTATATTTGCCAGCACAATAGAATTCCCAGGGAGATCCACACTTATCCCATTCAGCATCCGGTCCAACGAGCTGCTTCTTGTGCATGGCGTCTGGACATCTGGGGGGATGGGTGCAACGGAGGATGAGATGGGGGTTCCATGGACAGAAGCGGCATCGATGGAGAGTGGAGGAGGTGACCTGTGGATACCCGGTATTGGAGAAGCGGCAGCGTCGTCGAAGAGGGATGGAGAAGGTGACCTTTGGATTTCCGGGTCGAGAAGCAGAGTCGTCTAAGAGCAAAGGAGAAAGTGACCCGTGGATTTCAGAGGCGGCAGCGTTGTCAGATGGAACCGGAGAAGATGAAGGTGGAGAAGACGGGATGAAGATTTCCGGACAGCTACAGCAGAGTCGTCGAAGCATATGGGAGGAAGTGGTCTGCTGGTTCGATGGGTTGGCTGCCATTCATTTTGCGTAGAGAGCGTATTACCGTATATCTTCTTCACATAATGAGGCTGACGTCTAAGAAAACCCTTAACCTTTGGGGTCAGCAGAAGGTTTTCTTTATTGGCCTTAGCCTGTCGCTTTGCCCTTGGAGTGGAAAAGGCAAACGCCTTTCGCTTTTTCAGCATGACAGGCACGGCAGAGGTGAGTGGGTTCTTGCGTCCATAGAACCGGGGATGCTCCATGGAAGCAGGTGGCTCAATGCAGTACAGTATCTGGACAAGGGCAAGTTCAGATAAAGATCCTGGAGTGGTGGCCTATGCAAAGTGTGTGACCTTTTATGCATGGCGACCAGGTACAGGTGTTGAAAGTGGGCGTGTGAGTCATTACCGTATAAATACACCATCCATTTTGTGTATTGACTGCACATACTGTAGAATACACATCGACTAAACATCGAATATACATTCTTGTGTTTGTATTTCTTTCTACTCGCAGCAATGCCTGTTAAAAAGATTTCAAAGGATCTCAGCATGCGAATTAAGGACATGTACACGAGCGAACACCGAATTGCTGCTATCCAATGCTGGTTAGCTACTTCTGGCCTCGTTGTGCCATCAAACACCGTGAGATATCATGCACACGGAAAAAACAGAGACCGGAAAAAGGCACCAAAGGTAACTAACGCGTAAGTATATTTATAAAACTTAACAAAAAAAAATATAGAAAACTGTACTGTACATCTACAGTACAGTTCTGTATCTACTGTAATACTGTTGTTATTTCTGTTGATTTATATTACAACATACTGTACAGTAGTTTGTCTATTTATATATATAGTACAGGAGTATACATTTTTTGTATATTTCAATTAATCTTACAACGGTATATACTGTATAGGATGTACTGTATATTTATATTTATATTACAACAGTATATTTATTTTGTATATTTAAATTTAATGTATATTACAACATTACATTTATATACATTTTATATTGCTGCATATTAATAAAACAATATAATTTCTTTACATTCTAGGGAGACAACTGTTCTAGTGGACAAAATAAGTGAGGAGAATGATGAGAGGAGTGCATTAAGGGTTAAAAATACTCTGCAGGAAAAGCACAATCTGACTGTATCCGAGACCAGCATAAAGAAGATGAGACGCAGCATTGGCTGGAAATATGGTCGTGTGAGGTTAGTACTGGACAGTACAGGAGGTAAAACTGTTGTTTAGCAAACTCTACTGCACTGTGCCGCTAAAATTTTTTATTCCTTGTCATTACAGAGCGTACCCCATGATACGGGACGCAAAATCAAAAGAGTGCTCCAGGCCCAGGCATGGATCGACAGCGGGGACACTTTCCAGGATTGCATCTTCACTGATGAGTCTACTGTGTCGCTGGAGAGATTTGCAAGATTTGCGTTCCACAAAAAAGGCCGCATATCTTTGAAGCCGCGGCCAAAACACCTGTGAAGCTGCATGTGTGGGGTGCCATCTCTAGGCGTGGACCGGGATGCATTGTTATCTTTGAAGGTAAAATGTATCAAATATAATGTCGCCTAATGCACTGTACTTGACTAGTGTTGCCTTACCGTATGCACTGTACTGTACTATTGTGCAGTTTTTTGAGCACTTTTCTTTTCTTGCTATAGGAATCATGAATAAAGCTTTCTTCCAAGACAACATTGTGCAATACATCACACGCGACTTCCCCAATGGTCACCGCTTCTACCAGGACAACGATCCCAAGCACACCGCGTTAACGGCGCATATCCTTGAGCGCGGCATCAACTGGGTGAAGACGCCAGCGGAGTAAGTGCAGTAGACCGTGTCCCATTTTTGTTCCCCACTGTTTTTAGCTCTTAAACTAATTGTCCTTTCTTTCCAATGACAGGTCGCCAGACTTCAATCCGATCGAAATGGTCTGGCATCAGCTGAAGGACCATATCCGGAAAGTGGCGAAACCCTCCAAAAAGGACGAGTTGGTGAAAGGCATACTGAGTTTTTGGAACGATGTACTCACCGTGGAACGCTGCAATAAATATATCGACCATATTGCCACTGTGTTGCCCATTGTCATCGCGCGTATTGGGCAAGCATCAGGAAAGTAGTACTGTGCTGTAGTATTGAAAGTACAGTATGTTACAGGTAAGTATGGCACAGTAGACTAGTTTGACAGTACTACAGTAACTGCCTACTAACTGCCTACTAACTGCCTACTAACTGCTCAATTTTTTTTCTCAGAGAAAGCAGCACCAGCCATATACAGTAGTACTACAGTACACATCACACAATGCCATAATACAGTACGCACATAACTGCACTAATTTTTTGTTTTCTTGTCGTTCCAGGAAAAGGGTGGCCTAGAGGGAGATGGGGGCATTGTGTCCAGTCAAATCTGCTTGTACAGTCAAATGTACAGTATATAAACAGCAGCAATGATGTACACATAACCTCTCCTCTCTCAATGAACTACTGTACTGCAGACAGAATGAGGAAAAGATAAAGACTAAAGAAAAAATAATTTTACTATACAGTATATAGTATATACAGTATATTATACAGTCCATTACAGTACTGTACTGTATATACCTGTAGTATTAAATAATATTCTTATAAATGTGCATTACTCATGTTTTCCCATGTTTTACAAAGGTTATCCAATTTCAAGCTGCCAAAAGAATTTAATAAAGGCTGCAGAATGTATTATTGTGTGTTGATGCTTAGAATTGCTGTGCACTTTAAATGTTTCAACATTGTAAATAAATGTTTTTGTACTGACTCCACCAATAAAAGAACATGTTGATTTTCCAAAGCATTACCGTTCAAACAACAGGCCTCTAATGGTTGGGGGAGGGGGATGGTGTGATTAGACGCAGGCGTACTGAGTGTTTGTAGCTCGGCTATGGGCGGATTAAGAACACAATGGCAATATGCTTGGCTAGGGAGGGATTAAAAACTCTGGAGGTGTGTGGCTGAAATAGTTAACAGCACTGTAATTTCAAAAGGCAGTTCATCATAATAATTTGATGAATAAACCCCCAAAGACAACCCCCAAATACAGTACTGTACATAAAAAGCAAGTCACTTTAACTCCCTGTGCCCCATGCACCAAAAATATTTTGTGGCAGAAGAATTTAATAAAGGCTGCAGAATGTATTATTGTGTGTTGATGGTTAGAATTGCTGTGCACTTTAAATGTTACAACATTGTAAATAAATGTTTTTGTACTGACTCCACCAATAAAAGAACATGTTGAATTGCCTCACATTGTTTCCATTTGCTCCTTTGACAGTGTAACAAATGTAGAGGCTTGCTGCACTGTTTTTTTACTGCCTGGTCGCGCAATTGGCGTAGGAACTACGGCAATTGGCGTGGGAACTAGGTCAATTGGCGTGGGAACTTCTGTTCTAGGGCACCTAGAAATAAAATTCATTTTGCCCCTAGATGTTAGGAACCCCCTCACTTGACCCCAACAGGGTCCGAGCAGTTACTTGGAACCCACAACTCCGGTTCTGTTCGACCTAGAGGGCTCAGATTCGGTCACCATGTAGTCCTAGTTGCGGCAGGATTGCATGGCAAATTGCGACCCTCTCGTGGCAACAGAACGGAGTCAGGGTGATGTTAAAATTCAGGTTTCTGCCATTGACTTGCATGGCAGAAAAAAAGCCACTTTGGTAATGTGCTTTTAAACTGTCTTTTGGTACCTCCGGTTCCGGTGGTCGTGCAAGGCTGATATTTTGCCACTATGGCAAGGGTCCTCCCGCATGAGGACCAGGTAAATTTCAACCCGCTCAGACCCACAGAACGGGTTATTTTACATTATATTCGCGGGCAATTGGCGTGGGAACTTCTGTTTTAGGGCACCTAGAAATAAAATTGTTTTTGCCCCCAGATGTTAGGCACTGTATAGCACTGTACAGTATACTGTAGAAGACAAATAATGACACGATACTGAACATGTAGAATAAATGCATAGTTTTATTTATCCGGGTTTATTACACAGTATACTGAACGGCCGGAAAACATCAGCATACAGTACAATATTATCCATCGAAATCCCCCCATTAGCCGTTTTCTGATGAAAAACAAAAAGAAAAGTTTTAATGTACAGTAATGGTCAGTCCCCTAAAGAAGTACCCAGCCAGCCTCACCAAAATAATACGGCAACTCACCATTGAATTTCCCATTCAGCGGGCGCCAGCGCTGGTCCACTGCCACTCCAGCTTTCTTCATCATCCACTTCGACAGTTTGCAGCGGGACTAGTCCACCTGTAGTCAGGTGGTGAGGCTGGAAATCGCTTAGGTACATGCAAGCTTCATCAAAACTGCACGCCAAATCCGACTCAGGCTCAGGTTCAGGGTTGTCACTGACAGTGGGACCGTCATTGGAAGCCGGTGCTGGTGCTGGTGCTGATGCATTGCTTGGCAGCGACTGTCGCTTCTTAGTTGGTTTTAACATGACCCTTTGCCTTTTGCCGCCTCCATGATCATAGATACGGGAAAAATCCGGTGACACACACCAATACCCTCCAACAAATTGGGCTCAATACGGTGAAAACAGGGGTCGCTACATAACCTTTTCCTTACTGCACGCTTCCACGTATGAGGAGTTGGCGAAAATTTGTAAAAGTCATAGTTTTCGATAAAATACTGATAAATTTGAGCAACTGTTGCCATCTTATCATCTGTTGCATTAATCGCGGCGCATATCAAATACGCGTAACTTCTGCCAGGTTTTTGGAAAGCGGGCTGCACTTGAACACTCATGGTGAGTGTCTGCAGAATAGTGTAACACAAACTGAAACTGGTCTTTGTCTTTCTTTAATGTCAAACGCCTAAATTGATATATTTTTGCAACCTCTTCCTTCAGTCTCAAGGCCAAGGCCAAGTTACAATGGCACACTGTGGTACAGTATCTTTTTTAAACGAAACACCTGCAAGCCGACACATTACTGATTCGGCGCATTACAATTCATGAATTTCTGCCATCTGGCGGACACGCGAAGCATTGCAGCCTATTAAAATCCAAACCATTATCAATAAACGCATCAGCCGGGCATGACCCGTGGCTGGGAATGCAAGGTGAACGCGGCATGCACCAGGTGAACAGCGTCGCATTCCAGGAACCAGTCAGAGACAAACCGGTGATTTGAGAGAATAAAAGCTGCCGCAACTGTACACATCCACCATCTCAAGAGTTCAATCTTGTCTTTGCATTGTAAGCAAAATTAAATTGAATTTATTTTTAGGACCATCAAAGATATACAAATTATACATATTGATCTTGGAAGCCCTGCATTCTTGTTTAAGATTCTTTTTTTTTAATGTTTTATCAGTTCTTGCAGGTAAAATGTTGGTGCTGGTATAACTCAGAAGGAAAAACTAAATTTCAGGGTTTCCTCATCAAGTTCATTTAAATGGTCAGAAAAAGAAACTCCGATATTAATTAATTGATTTATTTTGTAAGCTTGTGTCAACATTTATGATTTGCAATATACATTATAATTCATAATTTCTCCTAGTTTTGTTTCTGCTCAACACTCTTCGAATGTTGCATCATTTTCTTGGTTCTGGTATAACTCAGAAGAAAAGGCTACATTTCAGGTTTTCCCCATCAAGTTCATTTAAACGGTCAGAAAAAGCAACTTCGATATTAATATATTGATTTATATTTTTTTAAGCTTCTGTCAACATTTACTATTTACAATGTACATTATAATTCATCATTTCTCCTAGTTTTGTTCCTGCTAAACACTCTTCGAATTTTGCATCCATTTCTTGGTTCTGAGCTTCTGTGAAATTATTTTTCCAGTCTCCAACATCACCTTGGAAAAAAACACAATATGAAATAACATGTAATAAGATATATTGTTTAACCTTTGATAAATGATTGATAACTATAGCTATATGAAACGTTTAATAACTTTTGCAGATGTCATAAACTTGGGACTCTCGCAAATGGTCCAAATTCACCAAATATTACACAAAGTAGGTTTTCTTATTCAAAACCATGTAATTCAATTAATTTGGTGAAAATTCTGATTACTAATGAGTTGGTTGGGTTTTCTTCCTAATGATATGTTTTTGTCTATGGACTCCATGGCATCTCCCCAATATCTTACATACTGTTGTCTATGTAGGACATTTCTAGTCTTAAAATGACTTCAGTTTTCATTAATATACAGTTTTATGATGTAAAATGAACTCATATTATTTTATTTTGAAAACTCAGCCAGTTTTTATTTACATTACCTTTCCTAAAGAGAACTTGTCCAAATTGCCCATGAGTCTGCATGGATTTCTCTTTCATGGACTTGAAGGTACCTTTGTTAGCAATGAACTGAACCTGCTCCTCAGTAAGAGAGAAACCAAAGAATTCGGATATCTTCTTTATTGCTATATCCAAGTCCTGTACACACAAAGAGATAATGGTTGAACTCACACTAAAATCAGACAACAATACTTTGATTTATAACAGAGTGCCACCATGTAATGTTACTGATTGGATTAAAAGGAATGCAATTAATTTAACATTGCCACACTTCTTTGACTTGTTCAGTGTCTTCTCTAATGCTCCTCATAACAAACCTGTATTGGGTCCAGACATTCTGAAAACACGTGTAGTATAATACTGTACTTACTGTACATGCATGATGCATGGTTTTTATATGGGTCCAAAATGTGTTATTACGCCTACAAAATGTCTAACACACTCACAGATAGAAAACTCAAACGAGTAGGCACACCAAACTTGCAATAAACATGCTACTTGATCCTCAACGTTTTGGCCACCCAGCTGAAACTTTTTCAAGAGCTCTTGAAAAAGGCTGCACTGGGTAGACAAAAGGATGAGGGTTAAAGTAACACGTGTATTGCCAGTTTGGTGTGCTTGCTTCCATGATATTTTTACATTGTTCTTTTTAAGTGCTTTAGCAGTAGCATCCTATCCAGTACACTGGATTACTTAATTATGTGCCCTGACTTTTTTGAGATAAATATATATATATATATATATATATATATATATATATATATATCCTCAGGATATTAGGCAGCTTTCTGTCTGATTTAGATCAGAAAGTACAGACATAGTGTAAAAGTGATCTATCATACAGTTTCAGTTACTGAGGCTAGTGGATGGGAAATCCAGACCAGAGTTCACATTGGTTCTAATTCCCGTCATGTGCTTTCCTAATTGAGGAACAGGTATGACAGTTAAGTTTGCTGCATCAGTCTCTCTCCTATAGTTTGGAGACTGGGACACCATTGCTCCCTGCATCCAGTTCGAGGAGGATGCCCCCTTAAAGTATCGCAGTATCCAGAAGCATTGCCTGGCTTGGGACAGAGTTCCCACAACTACAGATAAGGACAGTTCATTATTCCTATTGTATGTTATAATGGGCTCTGTTTAAAACTGGAGATAGCCAGTCAGTGTGTTAGTTAGACACAGTTGTGTAGCTAGCCTCCCTATTGTGGAGTAGGCTTTCATTTTATGCTTTGGTTTTTCCTTAAATGGATTGCATGCCTGTGTTATATTGTCTGTCATTAATATGCAGCATAAACCACTGAAGGTTAAGGACGGAATTTAAGTTCCTCAAATGTATATCTGTTAAAGTTGCAGTCCCCTACGGGACGGAAGAAGAACAGGCAGAAGCCTGAATGATACAATATTGTGCTACGTGTTATCCATTTGTCTGTTTAACAACCCTAGACATAAAAAGCCCAAACAGATGACAGCTTTACATAAGGGAGCCATTTGTCACAATATTTACACACGTGTATGAGTGTAAAGATAAATGGGTGTCTTTTCCGGTCACGGCATAGCATCACTTAGTATACTTGGCCCCATAAGTGGCATTTGTCTCCAGTAATGGAGATAGACTTGAATGGCAGTTAAAACATACTTCAATATCCATTATCGCAGCGTCTTTAATTCCTGCCTATATGTCCTAACTTTTGTTATTAATTTTCTAAATGACTCAATTCTGAAACCAAAACACAGTATTTTAACATGAAGCATTGCTCCAATAATTTTAAGTTAGTTTAAATACAATTTCCATAAAAATCTACAATGCTGTACTAACAAGAGCAAATTGTATTTATTAACAGAAGGGCCTGCTTTGCAATGTGTTGTAGGCATCACTCGCAACAAAGGGGTTACAATTGCTAGCTATCTACTGTATATAGATGTGTAGTCACATTTTATCGCTTTGAAAGAGGGTACAAAGTATTTTACACAGCCAACAATTTACTTGCCACTGCATATTAGCAACTCTTCCCAACCAAAGAGCTACAGAAATGTAATTCAATAATATTAATATAAATTAAGGGAATTGAGAAATGTTGGGATAGACATAACACTATCCTACTTTGTATGTATGGTCCTACATGCTCTCCAAAATTCTCAGTATCCCCATCTTCCATGTATTGCCCTGTGTGTTTATTTACTACCCACTCTGCAATTACCTCTCTACATCATCTGCCTTAGATTGTTAACTTGGTTTTTACAAGTGTGATAAACTCAGGGAATCTTTCGTAAATTAGTATTGCTTGATCTCAGGAAGAGAGAGAGAGAGAGAACTATTGAAAGCTTGTCTTATAATTAAGTAATAATCCCCGAAGAACAGGGCATTACTGGACAATAATGCCCCGGCTGGAAGAGTTGAAGGCCCGAGGCGGAGCCGAGGGACTTTAACCCAGCCACGGCATTATGGCCAGTAAAGCCCTGTTCTGGGGGGATTATTACTATTAATGGCTAAATGTAGGTTTTTTTTTTTTTTTTTTTTTTTTATAAAAAAGATACATTTTTGTAGTCATATTGATTTTTTTATCAGCATGATCATCTGCATTCTCATGCTTTTAATGCAAGTTTATTAAAAGGAAATTGTACATATAAACAGCCCCTCTATACACACACACACACACTCTGCAACCCCACCTCCTCTATATACACAAACACACTCTGCAGTCCCCCCTACGCACTGTGAAACCCCCCTCCCCTACACCCACAAAACACACTGCAGCCCTCCTCCACCCTCTACACTCACAAAACACACACACACACACAACAGACAGCAGCCCCCCTCTACACCAATAAAACACACTGCAGACACACACACACACCAACAAAACAAACTGCTGCCCCCTCTACATCCATAAAACACACACCAGCAGCCCCTCTACACCCACTGCAGCCCCATGTAAACCCACACACTACAGAGACACACACACACAACACTCTGCACCCCTCCTCCACCCACACCCAAACACATACTGAAGACACACACAGCAGTCCCCCGCTACACCCCCAAAACACACACTGCAGACACACACAAACCAACAGACTGCCAGCTCTACATCCACAAAACACACTGCAGACACACACACACACACAAAACACTCTGCACCCCTCCTCCACCGACAAAACACACACACTGCAGCCCCCCCCCCCCACTCTGCATCTACAAAACACACTGCAGAGGCACACAAATCAACAAAACAGACTCTGTTACCTCTACATCCACAAAACACACACCAGCCGCCACCCCCTCCACTACACCCACTGCAGCCCCCTGTAAACCCACACACTGCAGACACACACACCAACAAAAACACTCTGCACCCCTCCACCCACAAAACACACACTGAAGACACACACTGCAGCTCCCCCTCTACACCAACAAAACACACACACAGCAGACACACACCAACAAGACTCTACTGCACCCTGTACACCCACAAAACACACACCAACAGAAGACACACACACTAATAAAACACTCTGCTGTCCCCCTTTACACCCACAAAACACACAACAGACACACACACCTTTCCTCTCACTCTCCTGTGCGGAGCTCTCTGCAGGCAGGGAGGGGGAGGAGTCAGTGCCTTGCTGGTGCCTTCTGTCAAATCGCCTCCCTTGTATAAGAGCAAATTTCACTCTTTGTGAATGAAAACTGAAAGCTGATTGGCTGAAAAACTTGGCAAGCTGCCAAATATTCCGGGCCATTACTGATTGGATAATGACCGGAATTTTAACCAATCAAAGAGCAAGGATTTCAATAATGCCCGGAATTTTACTGTTTTAGCCTGTAATATTTATTATTAGTCCAAATAAAAAAGGTATAACCTAATACTGAAGTACTCATTTACTCTGCACTATCGCAACTGGACTAAAATGGCAATTTCTATTTAATCCTAAATATGAAAGAAAGCCAAGGATGAAATAGGGTCTGAGATCCCACAGCAGATAGGAAAAAAAGCAAACTATGTGGGTCAAGTGTTGTTTTCTGCAAATTCTAGATTTCTATACAGTGTGGAATTAGTGGGTGACTACTCACTACTATAAATGTAAAATAAAATTACCAAAAAATTGTTCAGACTGTAAGACAAGATTAGTGTAATAAATACAAATGTTTCACCTTATTGTATGTTATTATACATTATGTTCCATTTTACATTTGATCATATAAACCTGCAGCGCGCCTTTTATGTCACACGAAAATGTGATTTCTCACTGAACATGAGACTTACTTTTTTCATCTCTTCAAAGGTTGTTATCATAACACCTTCATCATCAATGTGTTTGTTCCATGCAACGGCGTGATCAAAATATGATCCCCAGCAAACTGAAATGATGAAAATGGAGATATTAGTTTCAATATAAAATTATCTTTGTTACCATAAACTGTTGATAAAATTATTCTATGTGCATGCAAACTTTAAGTGCTAGATTCACTAAAGGCTGATATAGCGGTGACATTTTTTTGACGCTATTACAAAATGTTATAGTGGCAATATTCTCTGGAATTGCATACACTAATAATTAATCATCTTAAACCCTTGTTAATCCACGGCAGGATTAAGGCCTTCTCAATGATGTTCAAGGTATTGCTGTTGCAAGATTCTCTTCTCCATATTGTTCCAAAATTTTTTTCATACTTTCATGCAGCTATTTTACATTTAGTTGTTGTCTTGGTCTTTTGATATCCTTTAGAATCTATTTGATTAACTCTCACCTCTTCTGATTTTAAAGCGTGTCATACAATACCTACTGTAAACGGATGCAACATGATTCATCTCCACCCTGCCTGCACTTGAAGTAGGTGAACCGCGGCCTGATCTCTACCAAGTGCAGAGCAGGGGGAATTGCTCTGCGTTAATCCTACCAAGTCGCCACGAGTCTGGAAGAGCTGTGCAGAGAGAGGCTACATCTACCTGCACAGATCTTACAGGTGATCACACTGTTTTTATTTTATTTTTATTACATAGGATTGAAGCAGGGTGTGTGCAGAGCTGAACTACAATAATTTCAGGTCCGGGGACCCCTGCTTCCCGAGTTACAGGCCTCCTTATCAGGTGCCGGTAACTTCTGCAAGTTTAAATGTCCCATGTGACGACCCACGTGACTTGAATTGGTTGAGAGTAAATACCTGCAGCTTAACACCCAAGGACAGGTGAAGCATTTTTCAAAAGGGCAAAGTGGGGATACTTTCTGGTTTTCGGCCACCTTGGTTGTGGAAGAGATGTAAACAAGCCTTATTGACAAGTTTATGCCAATGAAGTATGACCGCAATGGCTGATCCTGATAGTACACCACACCCCCCCTCTCCTCTGGGAGCATGCCCCAAACAATCCACTTTGAGTTTGAGTGTAAACCTCTGGTGGAAGTTCCTGATTAATGTGGGAGCATGGATGTTTTTGTCAATCACCCAGCACCTCTCCACTGGGCCTTACCCCTTCCAATGGATGAGATACTGGACTCCCTCAAGTGATTTGCAGGAGTTGAGGATGTGTAGTACTTCATATTCTTGAAATCTCTTGACCAAAAGGGAAGGGGTAGGGGCTGGAACTGCAGGGGAGAAAGCATCCTGGACAAATGTTTTAAGTAGAGAAACATGGAAAACCCAGGGAATCCTCATCTTGGCAGTAGATCAAGCTCAAAGGAGAAAGGGTTGATTTGTTTTTGGAAATTCGGTATGGGACAATATATTTGGGGCCCAATTTGTGAGAAGGTATTTTGAGGTGTATGTTTTTGTTTAGAGCCATATGTGACCCCAGGTTGGAGAGTGGAAAACAGTCTCCTGTGCTTGTTTTGCTTTTTGCCTAAATCCAGCTATGTCCAGTTTGACATGGATCTTCTCCCAGAGTTCATGAAGATCTTGCATCCTCTGTTTCATGGCAGGTACCCCAGAATCAATGGAAGCAGTAGGGAAAGGGGCTGCACGGTATCCTACAGGAGGTGAATACCGGAGAATGTAACAAGGAATTGTGGGAGAGGGAGTTACGAGCAAACTCCACTGAGAAAAGGAGGTTTGACCCAGTCATCCTGCTGATCTACAATGGAGGAATTGCTCCAAGACCTGCTTAGTTTGCTCCATGAGCCAGTTGGACTGTGAATGGTAGGCTGAGGAGAGGTGAAGAAAGATACCTATATGCCGGCTGAAGGCTCTGCAAAATCTGGAGACAAACTGATCTGTGTCGGAGATGATGACCAATGGAGCCCCATGCAGCCAGAAGATTTCTTTAATAAATTCCTGGCACGATTCTGCTACAGTCTGATTTTTTTGTAGAGGAATGAAGTTGGCCTCCTTAGAGAAGAGATCCACTAAAACAAGGATGGTTGTCATTCCCCTGGATTGGAGTAACTGTACAATGAAGTTTATGGACAGGTGAGTTCCACGGGTGGTCAGTGGCGGGCAACAGCTGTAACAACCCATATGGCAATTCTCAAGGCACTTTGGTTTGAGCGCAAACCATACATGCAGTCTCTAAATGTTTGACATTCTGGCAGATCTCTGGTCACCAGAAGAGACAGAGAAGAAAGTCCAAGGTTTTCTGCTCACTCGGATGTCCCATAAGTTTCAAATAAAGTACCTCCTCGTGAAAGTGTGCGGGAACAAACATCCTATCAGGAGGCATTTAGAGACCTGTAGGTTTGTCAGTCTTAGAAGCAATAATCTGTTGCATGTTTTCCAAGGTGATAGCGAAGATTATATGAGCCAGAGGGATAATGGGTTCTTTATTTTTCTACTTTACTCCATCTACCAGAAACTGTCTGGAAAGTGTGTTGGCCGTCACTGCTCGTCAATGCGAGACCAGGAGCGGGAGCTTTCTCTACTTGAATGGATGTGTATTTGAATGTGAACATCAACCTGTTTTCTATCCACTGCCTCTATTGACAGTCTCACCCATGAGACTTACACCATTCGTATGATCCCTGTGGGAGTCCGGTAACCTCATAACATTGAGGGTCATACCTGTTTGATTTACATTTTTATTGCTGAATTGTCATTTCTACATACATATTTTCAACCAATCTGAATTTCATGAGTTTTTTTGCGCTTGTCCTGTTTATCCTATATAATATGATGTGCTTGTGAAAAGTTGAACCGCAAACATCTCTGAACCATATTGGTGTTTTTAACGTAATTTTGGAGGTTCAATACCTCTCACTATATCTAGGTCTGTGATCTGCAAAGCTTCAAAACAGTACAAAAATGATCATTTGTATTGCTAAAGTCAGTACATGATGTAGACATATTTTCTGTGGAGAATATATTCCTGGCTCATACAACATAAGCTGTATCCCTCACTGGGGTCAGCAAACTGATTGTCATACTATTTGATAATATTGTGTAGGCACAAACGGGTGCCAGTGTCATTTGTATTAAAATGATGTATTAAAATTACAATCTTTTATTTAACATTATTGAACATTAGCAGCACACAATAATCTCTCGTGATGAGTCAGTGCGCAATCTGCCTAACCAAGAGTACAGTCCTAAGAATAATAGGGGAGAGCAACCTGGTGTAGACTGACAACCATGGCTGGATCAGGGCAGTCCTTTTACAGCCGCGGCCCCTTTTATTCTAACACTTCACCGATATTGTCCGGTGACTTTTTCCGAATGCCACGAGCTTCGCCGCGTTCGTGCCGCGTTCGTGCCGCGTTCGTGCCGCGTTCGTGCCGCGTTCGTGCCGTATTCATGTCGCAATCATGCCGGCGTCCATCGCGCTTGATCTGTTTAATGAGAATGTTTCGGACTTAATTGGTTGCAATTCTTTGCGTATCCACCAGGTGGTAGATATTAATGAATTGTAATGCACATGCGCTTCAGTAATGTGTCGACTTGCAGGTGTATAAAAAATACCACAGTGGTCCTTTGTGAATTGACCTTGGTACTGAAGAAGTTGTACAACATTGTATCTATTTAGGCGTTTCATATTAAAAACTAAATGCAAACTGTCTGGTGTTCTATTCCATTGTCCAGAGAGGTCCAGAGATGAGTACATCACTGCAGTCCGTATTGTTCAGAAAGACCAACATAACGTACGCTTATTTAATATGGTCAGCAATTAGTTTAGCAGATGATAAGATGGCAACAGTTGGTCAAATTTATCAATATTTTATCGAAAATTATGACTTTTACAGATTTTCACCAGATGCTCTGGGGTGGAAGCACGCGATAAGGAAAACGTTATGCATCGATCCGCGATTTTTTCGTATTGCTCCTGCACACGAAGTTCCAAAGCAATACGCCAGTGCCAGCACCGGCTTCCAATAACGGTCCGACCGTGTGTGAAAACCTGCTGACTGGCAACCCTTGCTATCAGCCCCCGACTGGATACCTGCAGCCTGAGCAGGATTTCACGTGCAGATACCAGCAATCTTGCATGTACCAAAGCGATTTCCAGCTTCATCAGCTGGCAACTACAGGTCTAGCAGGCCCGCTGTCACCTGTTAAATACGTGTATAATCAAGACTACGGGACTGGCAGTGGCTCGGCAGCAACCGAATGGTAAAGTCTATGGTGGGTACAGCTGCCGTATGTAATAATTTTTTTACCATATCAATATCAATGCACAGTAAAGCGATTCTCCTGTAATCAATCGGTTTGCTTATGGTTATTTAGTTCTTGTAGTCACAATTCGCCAAAATGTAGTCCAGCAATATCATTGGCTGCGCAGCTTCACCAGTTAGGCGCATGCGCATTGGAACCTTGTTGAAACGCATACAGTATGCGTCTCATCACATCTAGGCGCATGCGTGTACTGTATGTGAACAAGAGACGCCCCCCGAGAAAATAATTGTTGGGACTGACTGAGGAGACTGCAGGGACTGACTGTGGGAACTTCTTTAGGGGACTGACTAGTTTGAACTAACCATTACAGTAATAGTTGTATTTTTCTTCCTCAGAAAAGAAACTTTGTCATCGGGCTGAGAATGACAAATGGAGGGATTTCGATGGATAATATCGCTTTTTGTAATGATGCTTGCACACTGCTGAATCTGAATCAGTGCCATTTTTATTGATTAGGATAGAATAACTGAGCTTTTTTACATACTTTTTTACATACTGTACTGTATAATAAACCCCCAAAATAAAAATAATGCATTTATTCTGTACATGTACAGTATTACAGTACAGTACTGTATGTGTGTTCTACTCTAATAATAATACAAATACGAAAAATGCATTTTAATACTGTTTTGATGTACTGTAATGCGTAGTAAGTAAAAAAAACTGTATATTTTAAAAAAGCAGCAATTTATTTTATTGGTGGGTGCAGTAAGTACAAATACATTAATTGTGTTCAATACAGTAAATCATTGTTGTAGATTGTATTCATACTGTCAATCAACATTATATTTATTGGTGGAGTACTGTGAGTAAAAAAACATTAATGGTGTACTGCAATTAAAAACATACAGGTATATTTTTAAAAAGTAGCAATTTATTTTATTGGTGGGTGCAGTAAGTACAAATACATTAATGGTGTCCAATACAGTAAAAACATTGACATTATGAATACAATCAACAACAATCAACATTATATTTATTGGTGGAGTACTGTGAGTAAAAAAAACATTAATGGTGTACTGCAATTAAAAACATACAGATATATTTAAAAAAAACATATTTGAATACAATTTTAAACAATGAACAAGTCAGAAATGAGTCAACATTTTAACAGACGAGCAATCACGAAGCGAATTTGATCCCCAGCAGATTGTCCTTCCAGGGCCGATGCCTTGTATGCGGCAAAATGCCATTAATGGAGTCTCGCACGATTTTCATTAAAGGATCGGTAATTGAAAAATAGCGCCGCAATTCCTCCACAATAGTCTCAAATTTTCAGGAAGAGCCTTTTTCTCGCGATTCCCTTCGTAGTTCACATTATGGGCCCACCCTAAGTACAACGAGTATGGCACGTGGTGCTTGAAAATTAACAAGGCATGCCTCTGGGGTATACGAGCACTTGCAAACCTATACTTCTCCCTGAGTGGCTGGGGCAGCTCGCGCAGGATGATGTTGGGCACTGTCTCAATGCAAGCGTATTGGGTTGGATTCTTGGAGCGGGTGTTCTTCTGGGAGCGGGTATGCTTGTGGCGGCGGGCGAGGGTAGGTTGTCTGGAAGGATGCTTTCCTCCTGTCTTGGTCTCCTTGTCAGTGTTGCCTCCTGGCGTGGTCTTGACGGGGTTGTCATGTCATCCTCGTCAACGGCATACATGAACACATAATCTTCTGATGGAGGGGGTGCGCTTGGTGATGGAAGGTTGAAGGTGTGACGGTTCAGGGGATTCCTGCTTCCCAATGTGCCCCATCACCCCTGTTATCCCTGCCTCTGACCTTCCCCCTCCGCCGTCTCATTCATCTCTCCCTTCCTCCGCCAGCACCCGTTCCTCTGTGCCCTGTCCGGACGCGCGCCCGGCTGTCACGCGCGTTCCCTGTAAGGTGCGTGCTTATCCCCAGACTCTCGATCCCTCCTGTGGCACTCATTGCTCGCGGCGCCTCTCTGTCCCCTCTCCTGCCACGTTACTTCCTTCAACTGCGTCTCCTGGCCCATCCGTCCGTGGCTAACGCCCCTGCGGCACGGCGCTCTTCACACTCCAGCCCTTACAGAAGGCGCACGCACACGCTCCTCTTGTAGGTCTTACTTGAGCCCTGGTTCCGCCCCTCCTAGTGTGCAAGCCATTTCCCTGTCTAATTTACCTGTCTCCTCCCTTACTCCTTCTGATCTATCTCTGCAATCCCCCGTTCTACTCCCTGCGCCTCCTCTCTCTCCCATTGGTGCTCAACCCCTCACTCCACCCTCTGCTCCTCCTCTCTCTCCCATTGGTGCTCCCTCTTTTATAATCCCTGTCTGTCCTTTAGCTCATTGCTCTGCATAGCTTCTTGTTACCCCTGTGTGTACAGTCTCTATGCTTGGCTCTCTTGTCTCTTACAGTGCTGTTTCCTGTCCCTGTTTACCTTTGGATCTCCCTGGCTTGAACTCTGCTTTGAATTGGATTACCCTGCTTTCTTCTGCCCTTGGACCCTGCATTTGGATACATTTACGCTGCCTTCTCCTATCCTTGAACACTGGCTTATGGACTTGGTTACGCTGCTCTCTATTACCCCTGAACTCTGGCACACGGACATTACTATCCAAACTCTCATACCCAGGACTTTGCAAGTATCTGTTAACCTTTTCTCTACAGGCCCGGCAACGCATTACCACACTCCGGGCACGCCCTCACTGCTGTGGGTGCGTGTTATTACCTTACCCACCTCAGTACTGGGGACTGGGGTCTGGCCAGGTCTGCGGGCATACAGGCGTTACATTATGCAGAGCCCAAGTAATGCAGAGCCCCCTGAGGTGGGCCAAGGTGTTTCCTTGGAACATTTACAATTTGTCAGTAGCCAGTTAACCACTGTTTCAAAACAGCTTGCTAACCTGTCTCTCCAGGAATCCCCAGTGGCTCCGATCACCTCCTGTCTCAATGACCTACGGAAACTCAGGACCATGTATACCACCCCCCAACCGGTATGATTGGGACCCCCTCGCTTGCCGTGGATTCCTAAACTAATGCGAGGTGCAATTTGAAATGTCTCCCTCTCTTTTTCCTACCGGCCTTACCAAGGTGGCCTACATTTACGCCTTACTAACCAGCGATGCCCTCGCTTGGGCTTCTCCCCTCTGGGAGCACAAACCTGAGTTGACCCAAGATTACCTTAAGCTTAGGCATGCATTCCAACAAGTGTTTGACACTCCCGCACGCCGGGAGACGGACGCCTTTTCTCTGTTTCACATCTCACAGGCACGAAGATCCGCTGCTAAATATGCTACAGAGTTCCGCACTTTCGCCGCAGAGACTCAATGGAACGACGAGGCACTTGCCTCAGCATACTGGCACGGTCTGTCTGATACATTAAAAGATGATCTCGCAACTCACGCCCAGCTGTCCTCCCTGGAACAGCTGATTACTCTCAGCATACGTCTGGATAAGCGTACCCAAGAACGACGTCATGAGCGACACTGTTCCCGTTCTCTTCCTTCCTCCTCTGTCTCTCACAGGTCTCCTGCTTCGCCCTTCCTGGCTTTGGACCCTCCAGAACCGATGCAAATCGGTAGCCAACAACTACAGGCTGCGGAGAGAATGAGACGTCATCAGAAGGGACTCTGTTTCTATTGTGGTTCCCCAGAACATCGGCTCCAGAACTGTCCCCTGAAGCCGGGAAACGGGAACACCAGTAAAGGTAGAGGGGCTTTTGCTGGGTACAATCTCTTCTTGCCCCTCTCTCCCTAAGGATCTCCCAAAGAAACTCTTGCTTCCTGTAACGCTGACAGGCCCTAATCTTCTATTGGAAGTAAAGGCTTTCATTGACTCTGGGTCTGGCGGCAACTTCTTGGATCATACCTTCGCCTCTGAGAATCAAATCCCTCTGGTCAAGAGAAAGGCACCTATTGGACTTGAAACTATCGACGGACGTCCGCTTCAGCCAGCCTTCATCATTTGGGAGTCTATTCCTCTTACGTTGACCACGGCAGATGGCTATAACGAGGTAATAGTTTTTGATGTCTTCCATTCTCCCACTGTTCAGGTCATTCTAGGATTGCCTTGGCTGCAGCTCCACAATCCGCGCATAGATTGGACCGATACCTTGCCTATCCAATGGTCTTCTTTGCCTGAGCCTCTGTCTACCACTCCTCCTGCTGCTGTGCTCGCTGGGTTGGATTCCATTCCTTCTGACCTATCTGTTCTGCCGAAGGTGTATCACGAGTTCATGGATGTTTTCAATAAGGTTCAAGCTGAGGTACTTCCTCCCCATCGTCCCTACGATTGTCCGATTGATTTAATTCCAGGAACCATCCTCCCGAAGTCGAAGTCATACCCTTTATCCGTTCCTGAAACTGAGGCTATGATGTCTTACATCCAAGAAAATTTGGGGAAAGGATTCATCCGCAACTCTACCTCCCCCGGTGGTGCAGGCTTCTTCTTCGTGAAGAAGAAGGATGGATCCCTAAGACCCTGTATCGACTTCCACGGATTCAACAAAATTACAGTAAAAAAACGTTATCCTCTCCCCCTAATTTCCGAACTTTTCGACCGTCTTCAAGGAGCCTCTATCTTCTCCAAACATGATTTAAGAGGGGCCTATAATCTAATTCGCATAAGGGTAGGGGATGAATGGAAAACCGCATTTAATACGCGATCTGGACATTATGAGTATCTAGTGATGCCCTTCGGGCTATGCAATGCTCCTGCCATTTTCCAAGAGTTCATGAACGATATCTTCCAGGACGTGTTAGGAACATTTATTATCGTATATTTGGATGACATTCTCATTTTCTCTAAAGATTTGGAAGAGCACATTCGCCATACCAAACTTGTACTCTCTAGGCTTCGTGCTAATCGCCTATATGCCAAGATGGAGAAATGTTTGTTCCACCAAACGTCCACAGCCTTCTTAGGCTATATCATCTCTAATCAAGGTTTCTCTATGGACACAGAAAAATTGAAGTCTGTTCTCGACTGGCCGCGGCCAAATTCTCTCAAGGCCGTGCAGCGCTTCCTTGGCTTTGCCAATTATTACCGGAAGTTCATCCATAATTTTTCTTCCATTGCTCTACCCATCACCGCTCTGACTAAAAAGGATGCTGACCCTACGACTTGGTCTCCCGAAGCCATTGATGCCTTCCAGTATCTCAAAAAGGCCTTCGTCTCTGCACCCATCCTAAGGCATCCTGATACTTCACTTCCCTTAGAAGTTGACGCCTCTGATGTAGGAGCTGGTGCAGTACTCTCTCAAAGATCCTCTGCCCAAGAGAAGCTCTATCCCTGCAGTTTTTTTTCTCGGAAATTCTCGTCAGCCGAGAGAAATTATGATGTTGGGAATCGTGAGCTACTGGCCATAAAATTGGCTCTTCAGGAATGGAGACACCTCCTCGAAGGTACCAAGGAGCCTGTGGCCATCCTTACTGATCACAAAAATGTACTGTATATTGAAGGGGCTCGACGATTAGGTTCTCGTCAGGCTCGTTGGTCTCTGTTTTTCTCCCATTTCAACTACACAATTTCTTATATTCCCGGTACCAAAAATATCAAAGCAGATGCTCTCTCTCGCCAGTTCACCACGGAGAACGATTCCAATGAATCCGCTGAATCTATTCTTCCCGCCAGATGCATAATTTCTGCCAATAATTTTGATATTTTAGATCAAATCAACAAAGCCCAGGATCACATTCCCAGGAGACTTAAGGTGCCGGAGGGACGCTTAAACGCTGCCCCACGTTTTCGCCACAAAAGTCTTCTCTGGGGACATTCTTCTAGATCTGCCGGCCATCCAGTCTTCAAGAGAACTGCGGGCCTTATTAAACGGACCTTTTGGTGGCCTGGGATGAACAAAGACATTTTTGATTTCACCAAAGCTTGTGCCCAGAGTAAATCCGCTCATCACAAACCTTCCGGTCTTCTCATGCCGCTTCCCATTCCGGAGCAACCTTGGAAACATATTTCTATGGACTTTATTGTTGAGCTTCCCAATTCTAAAGGAATGAATACCATTCTTGTTGTTGTAGATAGATTTTCCAAGCATGCACACTTTATTCTTCTCAAGTGGAATTCTGCTACTTTGGCTGATATTTTTTCTAAAGAAATTTTTAGATTACACGGTGTGCCAATTTCTATTGTTTCTGACAGAGGTTCTCAATTCATCTCTAAATTTTGGCGTGCGTTTTCTCAGAGACTCGGGATTTCTCTTCTATTTTCTTCTGGATATCACCCTCAGACCAACGGACAAATGGAAAGAATGAATCAGACTTTAGAGCAGTATCTAGATGTTTCGTCTCTGAGTCTCAAGACAACTGGGTGGATCTTTTACCATGGGCTGAGTTTGCAACTAACTCTCTTAAAAATGAATCTACACAAGAGTCCTCTTTCTTCATTAATTGTGGATTCCACCCTAGCAGTCTTCCCCACTCCTCCCTCCCTTCTGGTGTTCCCGCAGTGGATTCTCATGTCTCTACTCTTCAGAACTCTTGGAGGAAGATTCTGAAGACTCTACAAACTGCCGTCTCAAGACAAAAAACTAAGGCAGATCATCAACGCCAACCGGGTCCTTCATTTAAACTCAGAGACAGAGTGTGGTTGTCCTCAAAAAATATAAGGCTCAAGACCCCGTCTCTGACATTGTCCCCGAGATTCTTGGGTCCCTTCAAGATACTGGAGAAGATTAATCCAGTTGCCTACCGTTTTGCACTTCCTCCCATCATGAGGATTCCTTCTGTTTTCCATGTGTCCCTGCTCAAACCTTTCATCCAAAGCTCCCAATTTCAGGACCGTTCTCGTAAACCTAACCCTGTGACCATACACGGACAGCAGGAATATGAGGTTCATTCTATTATCGACTCCCGTTGGTCCAGAAACAACTTACAGTTCCTCGTTCATTGGAAGGGGTATGGCCCGGAGGAGCGGTCATGGATTTCTTCTCGTAAAATCCATGCCCCCAAACTCCTCTTGCAATTTCATCGAAAATTTCCCCAGAAGCCATGGCAGGATCGCCCGGAGATCGCTCCTCAAGGGGGGGATACTGTGATGTTTCAGGGGATTCCTGCTTCCCAATGTGTCCCCGTCACCCCTGTTATCCCTGCCTCTGACCTTCCCCCTCTGCCTTCTCGTTCATCTCTCCCTTCCTCCTCCCGCACCTGTTCCTCTGCGCCCTGTCCGGACGCGCGCCCGGCTGTCACGCGCATTCCGGCAAGGTGCGCGCTTATCCCCAGACTCCCGATCCCTCCCGTGGCACTCATTGCTCGCGGCCCCTCTCTGTCCCCTCTCCTGCCACGTTACCTCCTACAACTGCGTCTCTTGGCCCCTCGCCGTCCGTGGCAAGCACCCCCACGGCACGGCGCTCTTCATGCTCCCTGGCACACACGGTGCGTGCGCACCAGCCCTTAGAGAAGGTGCGCGCACACGCTCCTCTTGTAGGTCTTCCCTGAGCCCTGGTTCCGCCCCTCATTGTGTGCAAGCCATTTCCCTGTCTAATTTACCTGTCTCCTCCCTTACTCCTTCTGACCTATCTCTGCAATCCCCCGTTCTACTCCCTGCTCCTCCTCTCTCTCTCATTGGTGCTCAACCCCTCACTCCACCTTCTGCTCCTCTTCTCTCTCCCATTGGTGCTCCCTCCTTTATAATCCCTGTCTGTCCTCTAGCTCATTGCTCTGCATAGCTTCTTGTTACCCATGTGTGTGCAGTCTCTATGCTTGGCTCTCTTGTCTCTTACAATGCTGTTTCCTGTCCCTGTTTACCTTAGAATTTCCCTGGCTTGAACTCTGCTTTAAATTGGATTACCCTGCTTTCTCCTGCCCTTGGACCCTGCATTCGGATACATTTACGCTGCCTTCTCCTATCCTTGAACACTGGCTTATGGACTTGGTTACGCTGCTCTCTATTACCCCTTAACTCTGGCACATGGACATTACTATCCAAACTCTCATACACAGGACTTTGCAAGTATCTGCTAACCTTTTCTCTACAGGCCCGGCAATGCATTACCACACTCCGGGCATGCCCTCACTGCTGTGGGTGCGTGTTATTACCTTACCCACCTCAGTACTGGGGACTGGCCAGGTCTGCGGGCATATAGGCGTTACAGAAGGTCCCATTCATCCCATCCATGCCACCCTCCTGCTCCGGCGTCCGAGGTACAGGGGCATGAACTCCGAGCAAATTATGTATCCCCGCTTTGTCAGTCTCTATCTTCTCCATCCGTTTATCCATCTTCTCCATCCGTTGATCCATGTTCACCATCCGTTGATCCATATTTAGCATGGTCTCTAAAAGAAGATCTATCTTTCCCAGCATAGAGATCCCAGGGATATCGACACTTAACCCATTCAGCATGTGGTCTAATGAACTGGATCTTGTGCATGGGGTGCTGTGGACATCTGGGTGGATGGGTGCATAAGAGGATGAGATAGGGGTTCCCTTGAGATAAGCGGCAGCGCCATCGAGGAGTGATGGAGGAGATGTCCTGTGGATTTCTGGGAGAGAAGCGACAGAGTCGTCGAGGAGTGATGGAGAAGGTGTCCTCTGGGTTTCCGGGAGAGAAGCAGCAGTGGCGGCGAGGAGTGATGGAGAAGGTGTCCTCTGGGTTTCCGGGAGAGAAGTGGCAGCGGTGGCGAGGAGTGATGGAGAAGGTGTCTTCTGGGTTTAGGGAGAGAAACGGCAGCGGCGGCGAGGGCTGATGCAGAAGGTGACCATTTGTTTTGCTTTGAGTGTACATCACCGAATTTCTTCTTGACATAATAAGGCTTCTTTAAAGGCTTCTTTAAAGCCTTACCTGTAGCCTTTGGAGTCGTCAGAAGGTTTTCTTTATTAGCCTAAGCCTTTCGCTTTGGCCTTGGCTTGGAAATGGCTGCCGCCTTTCGCTTTTTCTGCATGCCAGGCACGGCAGAGGCGAGTGAGTTCCTATGTCCGTAGAATCGGGGTTAATCCATGGAAACAGATGGCACAATGCAGTATCTGGACAAGGTCAAACTCAGATATAGATCATCGAGTGGGAGGCTATGTAATGTGTGTCACCTTTTATGCATGGCGACGAGGTGCAGGTGTTAAAAGTTGGCGTATTCTAATGTGACTCATTAAAGTATAAATACACCATCCATTTTGTGGATTCACTGCACATTGAATACACATCGACTAAACATCGAATATACATTCTTGTGCTTGTATTTCTTTCTACATGCAGCGATGCCTTTAAAAAGATTTCTAAGGATCTCAGCATGAGAATAAAGGAGATGTACACGAGAGGACAACGAATTGCGGATATTCAACGCTGGCTAAGTACTTCTGGCCTCGTTGTACCAGCAGCAACCGTGAGCTATCATGCCCACGGTAAGACCAAAAAGGTTAAGAGGACACCAACGGTAATTACCATGTAAGTAGTGCACTGTACTGTATCTATCTATTATTATTGTTATCGCTGTATATTTATATAACTATTCTATACAGTATCTTTCTGTTGTTATTGTTATCGCTGTATATTTATATAACTGTATTCTATACAGTATCTTTCTATTTTTATTGTTATCGCTGTATATGTATACAGTATAACTATTCTATTAATATCTACTGTATATTTGGCCATACTGTAGGCCTGAGCATAAATGTAGCTGTACTTGTGGCCTACTGTAACGTATTGTTGTTTTTCCTTTAAACTGTTGGGAGACAACTGTTCTGGTTGACAGACTTTTCAGGATTGCATCTTTACTGACGAGTCTACTGTATCTCTGGAGAGATTTGCCACCTTTGCATTCCACAAAAAAGGACACATATCTATGAAGCCGCGTCCAAAACACCCAGTGAAGTTACATGTGTGGGGTGCCATCTCTAGGCGTGGACCAGGATGCATCGTCATCTTTGATGGTACAGTATAATAATGCACAAAGTCACATGCTGTAGCCTTAAGCACTGTACTGTACTACAGTAGTGTTCATTATTTTGAGCACTTTTCTTTTCTTGTTTCAGGAATCATGAATAAAGCTTTTTTCCAAGAGCAAATAGTGCCGGAGATTGTGGAATACATCACACGTGAATTCCCAGATGGTCACCGTTTCAACCAGTACAACAATCCGAAGCACACCGCGTCAACTGTGCATATTCTTGCCTGCGGTATCAACTGGGTGAAGACGCCAGCAGAGTAAGTACGGTAACCATGCCTCATTTTTTCCCACTGTTTACTGTGTATCTCTTTAACTAATTCTCCCTTTTTCCCCCTTCAATGACAGATCGCCAGACTCCAATCCTATCGAAATGGTCTGGCATCAGCTGAAGGACCATATCCGAAAAGTGGTGAAACCCTCAAAAAAGGATGAGTTGGCGAATGGCATAATGAGTTTTTGGAATGATGTGCTCACCGTGGAATGCTGTAATAAATATATCGACCATATTGCGACTGTGATGCCCATTGTGATAGAGCGTAATGGGCAAGCATCAGGAAGGTAGTATAGTAGTGTACTGTAGTATGGTAAGTACAGGCACACCAAGTACAGCATGATACAGGTAAGTATGGCACAGATTGTTTTACAGTATACAGTATGCACTTTACTGCACTAATTTTTAATTTTTAGAGAGAGCTGGCTGCACTACCAATCTTTTTACAAAATATTTCACAGTACAGTAGTTCCAGTAGACAGTAGTTTGACAGTAGTAACTGCATACAGTAGTCCAATATGGAGTAGTTTTATAGTACACAATGCAATTACAGTATATGCACTTACAGTAACTGCACTAATTTTTTCTTTCCTTTTCGGAGACAGCTGGCTGGACTACAAAAGGACGGGTGGGGGGAGGGGGGTATCATGTGTAAATTGTGTGAACGGTGTGTATAGTGGATCTACATTCATGATTTACACAAAACCCATCCTCTCTCAATGAACTACAGAATGCAATGTGGCCATGACGAACAAGATAAAGACTAAAAATTTGTAATACTGTTTTTATTATTATAAATGTGCATTATTCATGATTTATGCACCGGCCCTACAATTTCAACTGACAGAAGAACTACAGTACACTACTGTACACTACTGTACGCGTACAAAGAAGATAAACACTGAAAATTATTATTTGTATTTTTTATTCCTGATAAAATAAAATAAATATTTCATTACATTCACATATTTTTTTCTTTGAACTTTAAATTCACTGTGAATGTGTGTGTGTGGGGGAGATTCTTCAAGAAGGCTTACATTTTTATTCATTGGTTAAATTTTTATTCATTGGTTACATAATCAGATTAACATATTCAATTCAAGAAGGGTTTATCACAAGTGCGCATGCGTTACCGTAAACAAAGCCTCAAAAGGTTGGGGGGGGGTCATCATAATGGATTAGCATAAGTGATTAGCCAAGCATTTGAAAATGATTGTGAAGTTATACACGCATGCGCATTAATCATCAACTAGGTCCCTTCCCAAAGAGGATTACATGCAGGCGCAGAGATTTGACGCTTGGTTCGGGACGATTAAAAGCACAAAGCCAAGCTTTTGAAAATGAATAGTTTTCGAGGGGTGTCGATAAGAAGTTAAAATACTTGAGCCTTGTGTGTGTCTGCGGGGGGGAGGGGGGTAAAGCTGCATGAAGGATTAGCAGCACGGTAGTGTAGTTCAAAGACATATTTTCAACAGGTCATCATAATGTTTTGATCCCCAGACCTCCAAATCCATAAAAATTACATAACGCGTGTGAATACCAGTGTAACATTAAAAATCTACAGTACCGATAGAATATCAGAATAACAAGATTTTTTACGCAGGCAAACATGTCTGGAAACGAAACATAAAAAAAATATATATATTTTTTTTTTCCCCAGACTTGAACTTCCACATGAGTTCACCAGCAGGCGCTGAAATGTGACACCAGGCTCTGTACGTTATACACGCAGGAATGTGATGACAGGTTCGGGATGAGTGTAGCCAGAAAGCCATCTGGCTGGGAGAGGTGTACTGAACTGTACAGTAGACAAGAAGTTGAAATAGTACTTTAGCCGTGTGTGTGCGGGGGCGAGAGGGAGAGCGCTTTATGCGCCGAAATGTGATAATGTAACACGCCCATGCGTTTCAACAATGTTCAAATGAGACATACAGTACTGTACGGTACACGCATAATATAAAGAGTATGAAAACAAGTAAAAGTTAAAATACTGTAGAACAGTACATACTGCACCGACACACTTTATTCGAGCAAATACCCGGTATGTACCTGGTAGATACCTGGAATGCGCCACTCCTCACCTCTGACAAGCCCCGTTGCGTTTGCCTTCCCAGCCTGGGTTCATGCCTGGCTGATGGGCGGCTGATCTGTTAAATGATAATGATTAGGATTTAATAGGCTGCAATGCTTCGCGTGTCTACCAGATGGCATAAATTCATGAATTGTAATGCAGTATATATATATATACTGTGCAGTATTGCAGCCAGCGGGAATAAAATGCTTCAATCCCTGCTTGGAAAATAACTCAATGCACTCGGGCAGAAAACAGTCACAAACCTCAATACACCCGGGTATACCCGAATTCGTGGGACTAGCCAAGCTCGAATAAAGTGTGTCGCCAGTGTACAGTACTGTATAGAAATGTGATAATTTTATATTTGAAGAAGACGCAACGCTATATTTTTGTAATACTGTATACTGTAAATCCTCCATTTTACAAATACTGCGCACGCACACACAGACATGCAGTTGACTTTTAAGACAACAGCTCGCGAACGCCCACCTGTGTTTTTAGACGGTATTGCAGTATAGCGGACAGCGCTAAAAATCCGAGCGCTAACATATCGGAAAGCGCTACGAAAAAAAAGAAAATATACCGCATCTGGCCGCGGTTAGCAGAGTGCCACGGATCCGGACACATTAGGATAAAGGCGGCCGCAGCTGTACTATGTAATATAGCAAACTTTGGGGAGCGCTAATTAACAGTGACTGTAAATACACATAAGTGCTGATGCAATATTAAATTATAGTGCAATAAATGTGTATTGTGTATTTACAATTTACAGCTCAACCCCGTTATAACGCAATCCGTTACAACACGAATCCGCTTATAACGCGATGCAAGCGTGGCTCCCAATTTTCGTATTTATGAATACTTTACAACATAATTATTGGTATTTTAAATACTTTATTGTACAATGCATACACTTGTACATTATTTCTAATGCGATCCGTTTATAGCGCGATGTGATTCTTTGGACCCCAAGCACAGCGTTATAAGGGGGTTGAGCTGTATGTGTAAAATATTATATTTAATGGTATTGTTACCATAAGTGCTTGTGCAATATATGTGCAAAAATGAAGCAATGTACAAAAACCTGCACTGGAAAATAATATTGTATACAATGATATTGTTACCATAAGTGCTTGTGCAAATATTTATCAATGTGCTTAATAAAAGTGAATGCATTTGTGCTCTGTGTTGCATTGCAGGTTTTTGCACATTGCTTCATATTTTGCACATATATTGTAAATACACAATACACGTTTATTGCACTTTAATTTAATTTTGCATCACCACTTTTATGTGTATTTACAGTCAATGTTAATTAGCACTCCCCAAAGTTTGCTATATTACATTTCACTAGAATCTAGAGGTTGTTGGTTTTATTGGGTTGGAGCTTTTCTATAGATTAATATATTAGTTATATGCGCCCGGTCGCCCAGCACAACCTCCCTGCACCTCAGAGACTAACAGTCGTCCCCCTCACGCAGCCCAGAGGTAAGAGGGGAACCTGGCTACATCTAAAAAAAGCAGACATATGGATCAAAGAATGATATGGAATCTACACATACCAGATCTGTAATTTATTGTTTTCTTACATTGTTAAGAATTTGTAATTACCGTACTATAAAATTCTTAATATAAATGTCACTGAAACAAAAATATCTAACACCGCCAATCTAAGCAGTGAAAAAATACTGTGGAGAAATGATTCCTTCTACTAATACTGTAGTTTCAAATGTTTCCCAAACACAGGTACAAGATACTATCACAATACCTTTTCCACTCATGAAGTCTTGGAAAAATGTATCCCAGGAACTGTATGTGGGAAGCACTGGATTGTTCGTATAAAAATGGAAAAGTGACACTGCGGTGTCTTTTGGATTCCGAAAAACCACCAGCATCTGTTAGAGGGCACAAAACAAACATATTTATGCACCTTAGGCCCATATTGACTAAGCAGTTCTTGGCCATAAGACACCTTCCCGTGACAGAAGACATCTTTCAGCTCATTCACTTGAAAAAGCAATGTGGTGTCTTCCAGCACAGGAAGGTGTCTTGTAGAATAGCCCCGACTAGTAAATATGGACCTGAATAAATCGAATTATAGCTAATTCTGTTTAAGCTGCTAAACTGTTTAGGGACCCAAATAAGACTTCTTCACAGATGAAATAATAGTGTTGAGAGATTTTGAAAATGTAGAGGTTTCTTCTTGAAGTGGGCTTTCCATTGCTGGAGAGGATATTACTCTGTCATCTAAAGTGAGCTGTCCTCT
Source organism: Ascaphus truei (assembly GCF_040206685.1). NCBI lineage: Eukaryota > Metazoa > Chordata > Amphibia > Anura > Ascaphidae > Ascaphus > Ascaphus truei. The sequence goes on from NC_134486.1 coordinate 124,771,950, forward strand.
TTCTAGTCCTGAGAAGCGGTTCCACACTATACTGAATAACAGTCAGTGAGTATCCTACCTCATAGATTGTATGCTCTTCAGGACAGGGATACCTTGTTCTAATGTTCAATGTTGTGTGTGTACCAAATTGTAACAGCTTTAATTATATTATTACTAACTGTTGGTAGTGGACTTTCTGTAAATTCGCTTTCCTTTAATTTTGTAATTACTACTATTATGTATACTAGTTTCCCTTTTTTCTATACAGAATTAAATCATTTGCAGCAATGCTTTGATATGTGGAATTGAGAGTGCAGTCAGAAGTCATTTTAGGTTAAATGCAAATACGGGTATATTAATATTTGTAGACAATAAACAGGAAACATACATACCTGGCACCATAAAAATTTAGAAGCAAAATTCAATGATTTACATTACCTTCACTTTCTTATCAAAAACAGTTTTGGGGAGGTTATCGTAAAATAAATGAGTTGTTAAGACTCTTGGTGAGGATTCTTGTTTTAGTCTCTGAAAAACAAAAAAGAGTGGAGATCTAACAGTGTGTCTTTTATTTTGTAAAAGGAGCAACATAGATGACAACAGAATAAGAAGTGTAGGAGTACCTTGCCATATGATGTCATCATCTATAAAGCACGTCCAGAGTATTATATGCGACGTACAGTGTTGCAATTCTTATGCAAAGACATATTTTGACTCTCACCATCCTAAGTAGAGATTTGCATAGGATGGTACACATTTTGTGCCCATGTATCTGATGATACAGTGGATGGTGGTGAGAGGCAAAATATGTCTTTGTAGAAGAACTGGAACACTATTCGTGTACTCCTACACTACTCAAAGAATTAATTGGTATTCTTAACCACAATCAACTAAACCTGCGTCTCACTTTGGAGTACAATAAAAACTCCATTTGTTTTCTGGATTTACAGATATCCAGAGGCCAGGATAATCTGATAGAGACAACAGTCTTCCAAAAACCCACGGCCACAAACAACCTTCTGGAGGCCTCTAGTCAACACCCTAGAACGTTGGTCCAGGGCATACCTGTAGGCCAATTTCTAAGACTTAGGAGAAACTGCAGTACCATCACAGAATTCGAAATACAGGCCACAGCTATGACCCAACGTTTTAAAGAAAGAGGGTATAGCAACAAAAGCATAAAAACAGCTTACAAGAGGGCTAAATATTCCCCACGTGCAAACCTTCTAATAGACCAAATAGCAAAAACTGAGAAAAAGGTAATACACCCAGTAGCTGTGAGGGTCCTACTCAGAATCTATTCCAACACTTCATAGATTCTGAAGTGCCAGCACACTACCTTAAATGGAGAGGTAAAACACTGATTAGGTTCAGGTTCAAGTCACTGGACAACCTGTCATTGACCCCACATAGTGCATTACCTACAGTAGCTGAGATCTCTTTATTTGACCATTTAGGAGTCTCAGCAGTGTCTTATTGCCAAACAGTATTTTAACCTTTTAAGTACTAGTGTCAGCCATAGATCTGCATACCTCAGATCTTCAGCTCACACGACAATTTGTGCTATTTACACTCACGTACACATCACTATTACCACGTCCGTGGTCAGGAGTGGTGCACCACCTATCAGGATTGTTACAAAAAAACACTGTGTGGGCACCTGGCTGGATTACATATCAGCCTTGTGCAAGGTTTTCTGGTTTTGCTGCACCTACCAGTACTTATTATACTGTGGCACTACATTTAAGGCTCATGACCATTCTTCCCTCATATCACTATTCCCTAGAAGATGACTTTATACAAGTGTCACTAGGGCCAGTGAATCTACATAACACTGGTCATTAACACTGACTACACACTATTCTCTTTAGGGCACACTATACCCTGAGAGTCAACACACCGCTTGCAATCTATTTAATTCTTGTTTTAAACCCCATTGTTTTAAGGAGTTCTTAAAAAAAATCATGTTTTAAATTCATCATCATCTCACCTAGTGACAGAGTGCTATATAGGGGTTCTTTTCATCTCTGGTCTCATATATATTTAGCCCTTCTAAGCACCATCACCTATTATACTTCAGGCTGTAGCAGGGTAATTGTTTAGTGTGATATTGGCATTATTAAAGTAAATATGTATATAATATTAAACTTTGCCAATACACTGCTCCCAGTAAAATAGAATTTTAAGTGAAACAACCTAATTTGTTGACGTCACATTGATTTAATAAATGGACTGATTATCGTCATTGCAATTTGTAGATTTATACATGAAGAGCTATAGGTGGTCCTGATATAAATAAATCATGATATGTACAACACTAACACAAAAGCGGTATTCTGAATATATAATATATATTTTTTATATAAACCTCAAATTTGTCAGGTGCTCCGAATTCAAGCATTGGAATAATTCCTGGTGGTTCTTTATCGTGAATGGAATATACCATGTCGTATAATAGCTGCAGAGTCCAATTAGATCCTATGGAAAAATAGGATAAAAGAACATTTCCTTAGAAAGTGTTTTTATTTTTATTTATGATCTTATCAATGTAGAATTTGTCAGCATATATCAATACAGCAGTTACACCAGAATTCACAGAGCTCCGATAAGAGACATCAGAACTCAATCCACAATGCTTTTTGGTGTAGCTCTGCACATTTTGCAGACTCCATCCCCCACTCCCCCCCCCCCGTCTTATTACTTTAGTGTAACATTAAACGCTATCAGTTTTTACTTGTTTTGTTCTCCTATCTTTTGTGGTTTCCATGTTATCTCTGAGTGTTCCATACATCATGATAGTATGCTAGAGAAGGGAAACCACTGTATGGGTATGTAAAACTTGTATTTATTGTGTGCAAGAGAAAAATATGAAAGCGCAGTCAAAGGGGTACTGGTAAGAAAACACCTTAATATTAAATTGTGTCAATATAATCACAAACAATAACAACAATTGTCAAAATAAACTCAAAAGATAATGATAAAAAACAAGTGGAAATAGGTGCATTACTGAGAGGCGATCGAAGCAAGTTCCTGCTAATTGAATGTCAGAGGGGTAACACCAAGAAAACTCCTGGCTTAAGATCAAAGTCTTGTGACCAGAGAAGTGTCCCCAGATGGATACGTAAAACGTAGGGGGATATGATGTTGAGGGGTGCCCGTGGGTTGAGCCAATGCTCAGTGTGCTCACCCAACCTCCGCCGATGGCTCGTGGGGGCCCGATGGTTCTTCCAAATCAACACTTCCGGTCACGATGGTAAGAGCTGACTCTGCACAGCCCGCCGGGTTTCCGGGTGTGACGTCACTTCCGGATGTGACGCGATGACCTTTCCCGGCTGTCTCAGGGCTGTGCGATCCTCCTCCACAGTAGTGGTATCAGATTAGCAGGCAAACAAGCCGATGACGAGTGCCGCCCTCACAGACGCACGGCACAGTACTGGTAGTTCCAATCCACTGCACCAAATGAGAGCGCAGACCCTTGGCTCCTTCTCCTGTGAGGGCGGCACTAGTCATCGGCTTGTTTGCCTGCTAGTCTGATACCACAGAGAGAGATTTTTTTATTTATTTTGTGATTCCTGCATTCTTTAAAGTGACGGGCTGAATAAAAGCTATGCTTTAATGACCCCAAATCTGTCTCCCTGGTTGTATCTCTGCACATGTATCTTACATGTGGTGTTAGAAGTGGGGATGAGAGGAGTCCCTTCAATTTCAAAGGGGCCCCCAGAGACCATCTGGGAAATGTTGTGTGCCTCGCTTGCTTACAGTTCCTGCAACAGCTTGAGCAACAAAACCAAAATCAAAAGAATCACATGCAAAATTGAACAGACTTAAAGGGCTACACTTCCAGGCAGGAAAGCTACATTGCACTGGAGAAAGCCATGCCACACTCTGACTGGGGGGACTGTGACGAATGGTGACCCACACAAGGTACTGACACTGTAGCCAAATTCTGTGACCAAGTCTACAGAGACACCTGTGAGAGCTATGAACTTTGCAAGCAAAGTCTGCTCACCGGTAGGAATACCAGCTTGGGTTCTAGCATATACAGAGAAAATCTCTGCAATAGGTCAAGGGAAGAATGCACCTGACTCCAAAATGGAGGGCAAAATGTGGTGTTCCTGTAATGAACCTGACCACAATGAAGAGTATCCCTTCCGGTCCTATGAGGATATGGATGAGGAGGAAGATGTTTCTTATGTGGATCCCTAAATGAGATGCACACACACACACACACAACACCCCTAGGATGGTGGAGATGCCTGAACTCAGTACGTACTGAAAAGACAGGTCTCTATGACCACGAATATGATTGGCAGCAACAAGAACCAGACCAGCTGGACATCTCTCAAAAAGCTGTCTGCAATTTAGTATGGATCTTAAAATCTCTCTGAAGGAAAAACATTTTCCTTGCCAAGGCTTCAGAACTGAGAGGAACCTTTCCTATGCCAAGAAAGCTGAAGGCCTTGTGACTGGATATATACACATCTGCACCGTATTGCAGCAGACTCCCCCAGGAAGCTTTCACGCACTGCCACTCGTTATCTCTGATTTTTGTTGAACTTACAGGCCCGGTAAACTAAAGAAATGAAACGTAACGCAAGCCAGGTTTCAAATCCTTTGTCTCAATTTATTACTTATAGGGTAATGACTTTTATACCAGAAAAAGAAGATATTGATTAGAGGCGTAACCTGGGTGTGTCTTGGGCATAGCTTTGATTAGAGGCGTTATTTAGGGGCAGGACATATTAGTGGCATGATTTTGGGACGTGTTTCTCCCAATACAGGCAATGTCACAATACATAGCTTATTCATTGTCTGTTATCAAAAGAGACCTTGAATCTCTAGCAACTAAGTTATACGATTTTCCCTCTTTCATAGAACCAGTCTATTGTATTTTAACTAAAAGAGCAGGAAACTGACAATACAAAAAGTATCTTAGCAATACCCTGAGCAGGGAGAAAGGAAATGTAATTTGGCAGAAACTGAGTGCATTAGGAATTATATTTCAGCAAAAGGCTGACTACAGAATCTTAACTGGTTATGAACAGACAAAATGGATGCTTAACACAAGTGCAGATTCTGGCCTGACCTACTGGTCCTAACACTCTCCGAAGGAGCTTCACAGCCCTTACCTAAAGTTAGATGTCTCACGCCAGTAGACAAGGAGTCTCAACTCAGAAGTACGTAAATCAAAAGAGAACTACGAAGAGGCCCCGGATATTATAAAGACTGTAAAAAGAGAAAATACAAGTTTGAAAAAGGAAAATTCTGATTTGATTGACCACATCAGTGAAAAATGAAAAGCTTCATGAGCTAGAAAAAAGAAACTATTTTAAACAGGAAAAGTTAGATGCATTGGAGCACCGCACACAAACAGAGCACATATTGCAAAGCTATCTACAAGGTCTCCGTAACCACTTACAGAAAGCTAAGGAGAAGCAACGATCTCAAAAGGAAGAAAATCTGCAGGCTGCTAATGAAGTACAAGTGCTGCAGGAACATCTGAATATCCAGTGTGTCCTTATAAAGCAGCATGAGGAACTGAAGTCTACCCTGAGCATCACCAGATCATCGCTGGAGGCCGAGCTTCAAAGCCAGGTGAGTCAGTACCAGAGGGTGCACGAGAAACTGAAGCAATAGCTAAAGGAGCTCCAGAAATGTCCAGAAACCGAAATTGTGCTCCATCCCCAACAGTCAGTTCACCCAGGATAAAGAAACCTGGATAATAAAGTGGCCTGCCTTCTCCAATTAATATGGAGAATGCAACGACAAAGAAAGAATAATAAACATTTGAAGCAAGGTGTCATTTTACTCCAGTAAAATGTTAGGAAGTGTCTGCAGCAGAGATGGTACAGGAAAATGAAGGAAGCTGCTTGTGTGAGTCAATCCAGATATAGGTCCTATGTCACAACCAAGCATGCTGTGCATTTCTATAAGCGCACCCACAATGCTGTCTTAGTGATACAATCGGCTTTCCCCAAAATTCAGAAAAGAAGAACCGAATTATGACTGAGAAGCGCAATAAAAATCCAGTCATGCTACATGCCCACGTCCCAATCCAGATGCCTCACAATGAAAATAGCCACTATAAAGATACAGTCATTGGCTAGAATGAGGCAGAACCATATCAGTGATCACACCTCTACAGGTACAACACTAGTTGTTTACTTGTTTTTGCAAGGGAAAAAGGCACATTTCTAGAAGTTTGCCAGATACAAAGAAGAGAGGCCACAGGTAATGTTTAGGTGTGAGAACTACAACCAAACTGATGTACTGGAATCGAAGTATCCTGAACCAAACACAAATAACCTCTGTACTGATAAGGGGGACATGCTTATTTGCAGATAAACCTGTGATGGATGAGAAGGCTGTAGACCGGGGTCCCCTGGTAATGAAGGAGCTTCAAAACTGTACTATTATAGCAAAGATATCCCGCCAGACATCACTTTGGATTTCTCCACACATTGAAGAATCGATCAGTGTAAAAGAAGTAATATGCCAAGATGAAAAGTCTATCGACTAACAAACAGAGATGTCACGTGGGCCAATCAGAGTGGATAAAATCTCCACCCTTGTTGAACTACCCGCAATCATGGATACTGAACCTGCTGCAGGTGGTCATCCTAGTTTCAAAGAAGAAAAGATCGCCCGATATATGGCCAAGCGGTTAAAAGAAGACTTGGTAAAAGGGAAAGAGGAGCTTGAGTGAAAAGTCTTCCTCGAGAGACTAAAGAGCGCCAATTTCAAGCACCTTCTTGAAGAGACACTGTTACCTGGAGAAAGAGCTCCAATCTCAGCATGATTGAGATTTCTCTTCCTCTATCCATTGTCATTCAAGCCACAAGTATATTTTGAGTGAGAGTAAAGGGATGGGCTTCAGCCATGGCTAGCCCAAGCTACCCACAAACAGGGGAGGTACGTAACATGGCTTTTATCACTATCTAAATAAGGCTAAAATAGAAAGCCTGTATTGGTCTGAGGAATCCATCAGGGAGCTGGTTAATTGCAACTAAAGACAATTAACCAATCGTCACCTGACTCAGACAGGTAGAAAACCCTTATGTTAGAACTGCAGCGAGATCTCTTGAGAACAGGGAAGTGTGTTGAAAGAAAGAGACTTTGCCTTGAGCACAGGACTGTGCTTCTACTGTAGCAAGAACCCAGATCTATTCTCGGACACAGCGGACCCTGGAACCCGCCAGAAGCTGTCCCCTCAACAGACACTAATCCAGACACTGACATAAAGGGCTCCCTGCTTACAGTTACCTTTTCTGACTTTGATGTCATTGGTTGGAAAGCGTCTTATCCTCTGCAGGGCTGAGTATACTGGAACCAGGGTCACATATGATGTATGAATAATCCCAGCTACCTTAACTCATGTTTCCCCTCTTCCAAAGCATCACAAGTCTTTATTGTCTTTCTTAACTTTATTGCAGAAGTAGAAAACAAAAGGGTACTTGTAGGTGTTGTGTAAGTAGAGAGAGCTTCCCTATCTGAATGTTTGCGTGAGGTTAGACTACGGTAAAACAGAAATGCCTTGCCAGGGTAGTAGCAGGCAGGTCTGTACACACTGTGTTCCTGGGTGGAAAAGGAAGTGAGGAGCAAGGGTCACACTAGAAGTGAGATGGGACAAACTAACTGTCAGCAAAGCAGGGGGGAGGGCAGAATAGCCCATTCTGAGAAGGATCTCACAGGTTGCTATAGCAACTCACAGACCTCATGAACAGAGGCAGAAAATGCAACATAGTGATACATCACACAGGCACTGTGTGGATCAAATACATGCAGCTGAACTTAAGCAGCTGCTTAAGCAGCTGAACAGAAGCTGCAAGGAAGGGGGGGGGGGTGATCAGAGAGAGCAGAAATGGGCTTACTTGTTCCATGACACTCCCTGTCTGGTTTCTGGAGAAACCACTATATAACTGGGATATGAGGAACATATGTGCAATGCATGACAAAGATAACATCGTATTCACAAAACAATGCAAAAGTCCATGTCCATACAATGCTGTGATACCGGCCGGTATCACTAGCTTCAAAGTCACTTGGCAAAGGTTCTTTGGCAAAGGATGCCAATCGGATGCACCGGTCCAGGTTAGCTGGGTGCACCACAATGTATTTCGCAAACGTCTCTGGTCCTGTTTCTTAGATCTATGAGAAAACAGTACTTTTATCTCCGTTGTTTTCTCTACAGAGGGCATCACCTTGTGGATGTGCCAGTCGTGATAGTCTGTCACTCCATCACTGGTGTTTGACGGAGGGTAATGGCTTCTGGCTCCTTGCGAATCAGCACTCCTGGAAGACCGTCTGACAAGTCTGGTCCAGTGCGTAGGGCGTTGTTTGGAGAGGCTTCCTGGTGCTGAGCATTGGAGCTGAACGTTGCCCAGGTCTGACCGGGTTTCTGATGGTGGTGGACACCAGATGATGAAAGGTACCTACATTCTTCACCTTCCTTCAGTGAGGGTGCTGGCGTTGCGTGGCCGCTAAGGAATGTCTTCTGGATGAAGGCCACAAAGTTATGTTTTGTCTCCGGTTTCCTTTGTAGGTCGCAGCGGAGCGAAGTGAACCTAGAGATGGCATGTACTCTGTTGTTTGGGAGGCGTCTTTTCGGTGAACGGAATGGTAGCGGGGTCACCCAACTGCCCGATCTGTCCTGGAAGAGCTCCTTATCCACTAATTTCTGGAATTCTCCATCTTCCATCGATGGTGCTTGTTTGTTACCGTCCCTTGTTGTCTGGAACGCTGTGCACCCTAGGCAGTCGGAAAGTATTTTGGTGAAACGCTTTTGTGTCTCTTTGTTAACTGCCGTCAGGAGGTTGTTTTCTCCCTGGACATAACGAAGAACAGTCTCTTTTGCCCTTGTAAATCCGTTTATGAAATGTCTCTGCGACTGTCTCTTTTTAGACGTGTGAGAGGACAGTCTTTTTGCCCCTGTGGCTTCACCTGCAGGGTGCAATCTTTTGCGGCTATGCCAGCCGTGGCAGCTGGCTGCTCTGCCACTTGGTATTTTGCGGAGAGGAATTACTGTACATCTTAGCTGGGCCATTGTTCGCAGGGGGACCGTCTGATTGTTTCTTTTCCTTTGGATGATTTTTTTGTCGGTCACCTTCGGGAGGTTACTTGAGTGGAGTCGACTCATCATCCTTAGTGGTCTGGACTACTGAGCATCCTAGGCCATTGTCACATTCCCCTGATGCGAAGATGGTTTTGTTGATCTCAGGGGTATGACCTTGTCTCTTCTCCTCACTTGGCCTTCCTGTCACAGGGGGATGGCCAAGACATGGTTCGGAGAGGGACGTGTGTCCGCATTCTGTTATTACCGTTCTGCGGGCGTCAACATAGTCTTTTTCGGGTCCTTTATCAGTACACACTTTGCCCACTATCACCCATCCTAGGTCAAGTCTTTGGGCGAATGGTACGTTGTGGGGTCCGTTGCGCTGTTAACAGACTTTGTGCACCCTCAAGATGTCGCTACAAAGCAGCAGCAAGATCTTGGCGCCTTGTTCTACCGGCGGGATGTAGTTGGCTATTCCTCTGGGGTGTGGGTGATGGCGTGCCACGTCTGGTGTGGGAATTTCATCCCTGTTTGCAGCCATGTAGTTGCACTCAATGAGTGTGGGGAGAGCTATCTTCACTCTGTTGTTCACTGAACATATAATGTAGCCATTCGTTCTTCTCCCTGTTGTCTTAGTTAACCCTGCACAGGTTCTGAGGGTGTAGGGTGAGGCATTGTCTTGCGCGTTGAATAAGTTGAAGAATTCCTTCTTCGCCAATGATCTGTTACTTTGATCGTCGAGGATTGCATACATACGAATAGCCTTCTCAGGTTGTCCCTGGGGGTGCACTGCGACGAGGCATATTTTGGAGCAGGACATTTTGTCACTTCCTTTTCCGCAAACCTTGGTGCACTGAGAGGTGACAGATGTTGGCTCTCCTTCTCCTTCCTCCCCGCCATGCTCCGCTAAGGAGGAAGGGTTGTTGAGTTGGTGGAGTGTCAGCACCTCTGGATGTAGAGATGTTACGTGCTTGTCACTTTAACACACTGCACATTTGATGGCCTCTTTCCAGTCTTTTGCTTTGTGAGTTGTGGAATCGCAGCACCTGGAGAAGACTCCGAATTCTCCGTATAGCTTCTTGCGTTCCTCTAGGGACTTCATCCTGAACCCGAAGCACCTGTTAAGTGGGTATGGCTTCTTGTGTATGGGACAATCCCTGTTTGGGTCCCTTGGTTTCTCATCTCCGGCGACTGACTGGTCGAAAGTTGATTCGGTCGTGGGGTACACGTCCGTCTTGTGGACCGAGATGGGTGTTCGAGTGTTACCGTATCTCGTCACTGGTCTCATTCCTCATGTTGCTTGCACTGTGTGTGGTCTGCGCACCCAACATGAAACTGGGATCGTTCCTTGTCCTCGCCGCTTCGCGGATGAAGCTCAAGAAGAATGAGAAGGGAGGGAAAGCGACTTGGTTCTCCCTTTTGTATTGGAGCCTTGTGAAATCCATCTTTCTTGGAGGTTGTAAGGAAGCTTCTCCATGATGGGTCTCACTCCGCGAGCTGGGTCTAGGACATTGAGACCTGTTAAGGAATGGTCTTTTCTCGCAAACTCCAGCTCTTGCAGCAGGTCCCTGAGCTCTCATAACTTCGAGTAGTCTTTGGCTGTGATCCTGGGAAAGCTGTCGACTCTCTTGAAGAGTGCATCTTCGACTGCTTCGGGGCTACCGTAGCACTCTTCTAGCCTTTCCCATACTAGGTCAAGACCTACTTGGGGGTGGTTCGCGTTTGCTGCCCCGAGTCTCTTCACGTGTTCCATGGATTCTTTCCCCATCCATTTGGATAGCAGGCTGAGCTCTGCCCTTGCTGAGAAGCCCAGGCTCTTGGTTGCGTCCTTGAACGTGAACTTCTACATTCGGTAGTTCTCAGGACGGTTGTCAAAGTTGGTAAGTCCTGTTTGCACTATGTCACGCCGGATCATGTACTGGACCATGTCTGTCAGGCCTGAGGCATCGGTGTGTTGGTCGCGTTCTGAGGTAGTTACTGGGAGGCTCCTTGCGGTCGCCTCTTCCTTGGGGTGGACGCGTGATGACTGCTGGACAGTGTGAAGGGCTGTGTTTTCCAGTGTGAGTGTACCTGGATTGACAGCCTGTTGTAGTGCATCCGTGTGCGTGCTGGCATGTGGATCACTGTTGCGGCTGTGGCTATCCCAGGTAGCGTGTACCCTTGAAGGAACAGCGTCTTCTCCACGTGGACATAGCAAGTCTTCGGTGTCTGCGGAGTCACTCCCGTCGTGTTGAGATGGTGCGCTGGTGTTTATGCTGAAGAGACTCCTTACGTAGTCTTCAGTGCGTTGGACTGGATCCTCTGAGGCTATCCAGCTATACCAGCAGTTCCCAATCTGTGCGCCCCGGCGCCCTGGTGCTTGCCTAGAGGGGTGCCGCAATTATCATCCCCACCATCCCTCCGATCATCACTCCCCACCATCCCTCCGATCATCACTCCCCACCATCCCTCCGATCATCACTCCCCACCATCCCTCTGATCATCACTCACCACCATCCCTCTGATCATCACTCCCCACCATCCCTCCGATCATCACTCCCCACCATCCCTCCGATCAACACTCCCCACCATCCCTCTGATAATCACTCCCTACCATCCTTCCTTCATGCCGGCTGGGCCGCAGGGGATTGGCTGCAGGCAGAGAGGAAGCCGGGGGCGGGGCTTTGTGCAGAGCACACAGTGAGTGTGTGTGTCTGCCTTCCTGCTTCTCTGTCTGCGCGGTGTCCCGGCCCCTTCTGCCCCGGGTGATAGGAGAAGGTAGGGGGATGATAGGAGAAGGGAGAGGGAGGGGAGGGTTGTACATTTGCCTGCCCAGTGACTGTGTGCAGGGAGCTGCCTGCACGGATCTCCTCCCCCCAAACCCCCCCCTCACATCCGTCGCTGCCTCTGCTCTCCACTGCTCTTCAAAGTGTGTATCTGTGTGTGTGTGGGAGGGTATTTGTGTGTGTGTATTTATTTGTGTGTGTGTGTGTGTGTGTGTATTTATTTGTGTGTGTGTGTGTGTGTGTGTATTTATTTGTGTGTGTGTGTGTGTATTTATTTGTGTGTGTGTGTATTTATTTGTGTGTGTGTGTGTGTATTTATTTGTGTGTGTATATCTATTTGTGTGTGTGTATATTTATTTGTGTGTATATGTATATTTATTTGTGTGTGTGTGTGTGTGTGTATTTATTTATTTGTGTGTGTGTGTGTATTTATTTGTGAGTGTGTGTGTATTTATTTGTGTGTGTGTGTGTATTTATTTGTGTGTGTGTGTGTGTGTGTGTATGTGTGTGTGCAGGGAGCTGCCTGCACAGATTTCCTGCCTTTCCTCCCCCCTCCTCCACTCCCCTCTGTCTGAGAGAGAGGGTGTCTGTCTGCGAGAGAGAGAGAGTGTCTGTCTGTCAGAGAGAGAGAGTGTCTGTCAGAGAGAGAGAGTATCTGTCAGAGAGAGTGTCTGTAAGAGAGAGTGAGGTCAGAGAGAGATAGTGAGGTCAGAGAGAGAGAGAGAGGGGTCTGAGAGAGAAAGAGAGAGGTCTGAGAGAGAGAGCGAGAGAGAGGTCTGAGAGAGAGAGAGAGAGAGAGAGGTCTGAGAGAGAGAGGTCTGAGAGAGAGAGGTCTGAGAGAGAGAGGTCTGAGAGAGAGAGGTCTGAGAGAGAGAGGGGTCTGAGAGAGAGAGAGAGGTCTGCGAGAGAGAGGTGTGAGAGAGAGAGAGAGAGAGTGAGGTCAGAGAGAGAGAGAGAGAGAGGTCTGAGAGAGAGAGAGAGAGAGAGAGGTCTGAGAGAGAGAGAGGGAGAGAGAGTGAGAGTGAGGGAGAGAGTGAGGTCTGAGGGAGATAGTGAGGTCTGAGGGAGAGAGTGAGGTCTGAGAGAGTGAGGTCTGAGAGAGAGTGAGGTCTGAGAGAGAGAGTGAGGTCTGAGAGTGAGAGTGTGTGAGAGTGAGAGTGTGTGAGAGTGTCTGAGAGAGACACCAACTGCGCACAGCAACTGTTAGGTATGTATATACACCTTTGTTTTTACTTTGGGCGCCGCGGAAAACTGCCGATCGTCTTGGGGAGCCTTGAAAAAATCCTGATTACCTTGGGGAGCCTTGAACCAAAAAAGTTTGGGAACCACTGATCTATACGGTTGCTCCCCACCGTCCTGTCTCGCAGCTGCTTCTAAGACTTCGGCTTGGGCTATGGCAGCAGCGTCATTTTCCTTGCTTAGAGCTTCTAGATCCGCATCCAATTCGGCCTTTCTACGCGCAGCGGCGGCATTGGCGGTGGCAGCAGCATTAGCAGCGGCGGCGGTTGCAGCAGCGGCATTGGCGGCGTTCTGCTCCTCCTGGTCTATGTGCGCTTTCTGCCCTTACGGCTGCCTCTCTCCGACCATATTCGGCCCTGGCACGTGCGGCCTCGGCGATGGCTCGTGCCTTGGTAGTGCTTACGCTTGCGCTGGAACAATTAGATTGCGCTGATCTTGCTGACCTTGATGAGTGCGCTGGATGTGCTGGAGCGCTGCGATGCTGTCTCCATGAGGAGCTCTTTTCTCTCGCTTTGGGCGTCCGTGATGGCGGTCTGCATTGTAACGGATCCGCACCTTAGTTTACTGCTTACCTTGCCTTACAGACCTGTGCAGTCCTGGAACACTTCCCCTGATATTTATTGCAGCCTGGATTCACTCATTAAAGCAATACTGTCACATGCCCCTTCAGCTATTGGTTCACTGACCTTTAAATACAGCCTTCCCACAATGCTTCCCTGCCGAGCATAATCCTTCCTGGATGTCACATGTTCTGCCACAAGCCCTAGGCTTGGTTCCGTTGAGTACTAAACTCTCTAGTTCTGTTCTCTAGTTCCTAAGGCCTGCTGCTAGTCTTCATGCAGGGGCCTGTGTTTCCTGAGTATCCTAAGGCCAGCTACTACTATCTACGTAGAGGCCTGCTTTCCTGAGGCCTGCTGCTAGTTTCACGCAGGTCTGTTCCTGTCTCCTATGCTGAAGTGGAGTACTCTCCAGTATTGACTTCAGCTCCCTGTTTCCTGAGGCCTGCTGTGCTTCCATAGCAGAGGCCTATCTACTGGTTCCTGAGACCTGCTGCTAGTTTCACACAGAGGCCTGTTCCTGACTCCTGTGCTGAAGCAGAGGACTCTTCAGTGTGTACGTCAGCTCCCTGTTTCCTGAGGCCTGCTGTGCTTCCGTAGCAGAGGCCTATCTACTGGTGCCTGAGGCCTGCTGCTAGTTTCATGCAGAGGCCTGTTCCTGACTCCTGTGCTGAAGCAGAGGACTCTTCAGTGTGTACGTCAGCTCCCTGTTTCCTGAGGCCTGCTGTGCTTCCGTAGCAGAGGCCTATCTACTGGTGCCTGAGGCCTGCTGCTAGTTTCATGCAGAGGCCTGTTCCTGACTCCTGTGCTGAAGCGGAGGACTCTCCACTGTGTACTTCAGCTCCCTGTTTCCTGAGGCCTGCTGTCCTTCCATAGCAGAGGCCTGTCTACCGGTTCCTGGGGCCTGCTGCTCTCTCTCCATTGCAGAGGCCGTGTCCTAGCTCCTGTGCTGAAGCAGAGCACCTCCAGTGTATACTTCAGCTCCCTGTTTCCTGAGGCCTGCTGCCCTTCCCTTAGCAGAGGCCGGTCTATGAGTCCCGAGGTCTGTAGCTCTCTCTCTCCTTGCACAGGCCCGCTCTGGACACTTGCGCTGAAGCACTGGTTTACCAGTGCTGCCAGGCGGTGTGCCCACTCCGGTCTGCCTATCCCTTCCTGAGACCAGTACTATGGGCTGTGGTCGCCACTCGCGCAATCCCCGGTCCCGCCCTGCAGCTATTACGCTGAAGCGGGACCTAGTTGACTCCCTGTTGCCGAAACTTCGCTTGGATAACGTTTACCCTGATGTCTCCAATCCTGACCCTGGCTTGTCCACTGATGATGCTGCCTTCTCCAGTCCCGACCCTGCTACGTACGACTACGAACTGCGCACTCCGGATCAGCCTGCGCGGTCTAAGGACGGTGCTTATACAACCCCACCTCAGCCACGCAGTCCGACCCTGGTTTGTGGCGAGCACAACCGTGGCATGCACGATGCCATCACGTTCCAGGTCAATCACCTTTTGTAGGTCGCGTTCCCGCAGGCTGTCTTCCGTGTTAGTCCTTGTCAGATAGGTGAAATATGCTTGTGACAGCGTTACGTAACGTCTATGGAATGACTTAATCTGTGTTTCTTGATCGCTAGCACTTGCGACATTACCTATTTCATGATCAGTGTCCTCCCAGGCCTTCTCTAATTTTATTGCGGTGTGCGTCAATGTCAGCCTCATATTTTTCGCGGGCCTTTTATGACAGTGTGACTATCCGTTTAGGCCTTGCGTCTGCCTGCGCCTGTTGCAGTTGCTCAGCGGTCTCTGTGTCTGAGTGGTCACTCTCCTGCGTTGTGTCTGGTGGGGATCTGAGTTCTGCCATGCTGCAGGTGTGTGTAGGCCTTTAGCTAGTGCGTGTGGAGTGCGGTTACCTGCGTCAGCGATGGGCGACTGTCTCAGATGATGCCGAGCGGTGTCCTGCAGCGTTCAGCATAGGGGTAGTTGTACTCACAGGTGTCCCGTGGCTCTGACCCGTGTCCTGGCGGGTGTCCGGTGGCGTGGCCCTTGGTTGCACTAGCAGTGGGGATGTGCGCAGGGGTAGGTGAGCTGGTAGCTCCTCACTATGGAGCTGTGCAGAGGGTGAACTCAAACAGAAAAAGGCAATCAAAGTTCTGTGTAAGGTGCACTGTCTGACTGCAGTGCTGCTGCGTTGTGTGAAGTTGCAGGCTCTGTGTGCAGTGTAAATCTGCTTGCTTGTTTGTAAGGCTTGCTGTAGAAAGTCTGTGCTCTTTATTAGCAATGTAAAGCTGCTTGCATGTCAGTGTGCAGACTGCTCTGTATCAGCATAAAGTCTGTGAGTGACAGCTCCTGTGTGTGTCCCCAAAGCACATGGTCTCTGTTTTACTATACTGGAACGAGGGTCACGTATGATGTATAAATAATCCCAGTTAGCTTAACTCATGTTTTCCCTCTTCCAAAGCATCACAAGTCCTTATTTTCTTTCTTAACTTTATTGCAGAAGTAGAAAACAAAAAGGGTACTTGAAGGTGTTGTGTGAGTAGAGAGAGGTTCCCTATCTGAAATGCTTGCGTGAGGATAGATTATGGTAAAACAGAAAGGCCTTGCCAGGGTAGTAGCAGGCAGGTCTGTACTCACTGTGTTCTTGGGTGGAAAAGGAAGTGAGGAGCAAGGGTCACACTAGAAGTGAGATAGGACAAACTAACTGTCAGCAAGGCAGGGGGGAGGGCAGAATAGCCCACTCTGAGAAGGATCTCAGAGGTTGCTATAGCAACTCACAGACCTCATGAACAGAGGCAGAAAATGCAACATAGTGATACATCACACAGGTACTGTGTGTGAAACAAATACATGCAGCTGAACTTAAGGAGCTGACAAGCAGAAGCTGCAAGGAAGGGGGGGGGTGATCAGAGAGAGCAGAAATGGGCTTACTTGTTCCATGACACTGGGAGAGGGACTGGGAAAGTGAGTCAGCCCTTACAAAGGGATAGGATGTTTATTTATCTATTTGTGTTTCCTGCATTATTTAAAGTGACGGATGAATAAAAGCCGAGGTTTAATTTCCCCCAAATCTGTCTCCCTGGTTGTACCTCTGCACATGTTTCTTACAGAAACCTTTTATTATTATTTTTTTTAAACAGGTACATTTTAAGCAATCATTAAGGAACATCCTTATTGGGACTGATCCTCGTACCAAAGGAACCAGACATTCTTGGCGCGAATTCAAATCCAACAAGAACATGTATTTATGAACAGGACAAAATAACGTACATTCAGTGGCGGCTGCCTTTAGCCTCCTGCGGCCGTTTCAGCGCAACTCTGAAAACTGCGGGCAGATGCAGTGTTTGATGCGGCATGTTCCGGTATTTAAAGCCACGGCCGCGTGCATTGTATTAGCGCTGTGCTTATTTAATTGTTTTCAACATTACAGTCTCACAGTTATGTGAGGTCTGTATTAGAGGTACACAAGCAAGCTACTGTAGAGTGGGAACAACTAACTCTCTATACTAAGTGCAACATTATGGGCGGCGTGCTGATATATACAAACTTTCACTGATAACTACTATTAGCGCTGTCTCGGCATGAATGCGGCATGAACGCGGTGAAGTGAGTGGCATTCGAAAAAAAATACCCAAACAAATCGGAGATGTTGGAGAATAAAAGGGGCGGTGACAGTACTGGGGGGGGGGGGGGGTAGTGTGGGGATAACCAATTGGGAAAAAAGCATTACTATAATTTCCTCCCTCAGAGTAAGGTAGAATATAACTTGAGAGCAATTGTGGTAAAAACAAAAAGTAAAAGGGAGTTGGGGTAAGGAAGGAAGGAAAACTTAATGATATTAATCTGAGGCCTCTAGTCTCAGCATAAAAAATATATCTAGAGCTCTAAACATAGCCACATCAACATATGCAGCAAAGGGGGTAAACAAGCCTTCGACCTTCTATGACAAGACTGAGAGCCCAGAAAAACTTTCCCCTCATGGAAAACCAGGTGAAATCAAGTCCCAGGAGGCATCCGCAGATTCGGAGACGCAGGCAGCAGGGGAATGAGAGATCTCACAATTAACATTGACTGCGTGTAAGTTATCCGAGTAGGGTAAAGGTAAAGGGTCCCACTACCAGCGTGGGGGTGAATGGGTCGAGGGTTGAGGAAGATGGTATTAAGTAGTTAGTGGGTTCCCAGAATAGATAGATTTGACAAAAAGGAAAGACTTGAAATATTTAGATGAGTTTAATCTTCCGGTGCTTTGGGGTGGTTCTTTTAATCCAGGCCAGATGCTGGGATGTAGGCAGGATATGGGATTGCTCCAAAGACAGTACAGCTTCTTCCAGAGATAACAAACCTAGTGCTTTCAGGATATCCATTGTTTGAGGGACTGGAGGGTCTGTAGCTTGTCTTGGCAGGAGAATATTAGTTTACAAGGGAATCCCCATTGGTAGTTTGTTTGTTTTTCTAAGTATTAAGGTTATGGGTTGAAATTCCCTTTTCTTGCCCAGAGCGGCCCAAGCAAGGTCTGGGAAAATGTGGATCTGTATATTTTCAAATTCAACTCACCCTCTCAGTTGGGACACTAAAAGAATATCTTATTTTGTCCAGTAGTAATGAAGTTGAGTGATTACATCACGTGGAATCGCTGCATCCAGGTCCCTAGGTTCAGGGATTCAGTGTGGTCAATCAATAGACAGCATTTGTTCTGAAAGTTCCAGGAGTAGCTTGGTGAGGAGGCGGGAAAGAAATCATCTCAGTTGATCCCTATATACAGTATCTCTTCCAGAATGCCCCGGATTTTAAGTAATTGCACCTGGAATGATTCTCAACGTCTTCCAGTTTGGAAAACATAGCTGTGATATTTGCCTTAATTTCTTGTAGGTCATTTGCGTGCACTGTAATTGCTGGGTCGGCTCAGTTGCCTCTAGGCATTCATTGAGTTTGACAATATGGCCACCTACAGAGGAGATTTCCTCTTTCAGACTTTGGCTGATACTCTGCATCTCATTGTGTAATATGGACTTTGGACAAAACTCAGCATGTCTTTTCTGAACAGGGAAGGGATGACTCACCCTCTAAATCAGATTCACAATTAGACTCCCCCACGTGGCAGAGAAGTACAATGTTCAGGTGTGCCAGACCTTTTTTCTTTTAAAAATGAGATACCTCTTGTGAAGAGGACCGTTTGGATGGCATGCCTGATTCGATTAAGGGGAATCTGAAGCACTTACAGGACCAAGCCTGCTGATTGAGAGTCATTCATTGCACATTCATACTTCTAGGTCACACCACATGTGTAAATAAGTCATAGATCATCGCACCTTGTGTGCTTCAGAAGTGCCCCATTCCCTACGCTTGCAAGGGCTTCCCATCATTCCAGTAGCCGTCTGCAGAACCGTGTATATCTGGTTATTCTTAGTTGGTGGTGGACAACTTGTGGTCGTTTAGGTAGCAGATGTTAAGAGAAGGGAAGAGGTTAATGGTGGGGTGTCAAGCGGGTTCAGAGGTGCCATCGATTTCATCAACATTCCAGTCTCTGCACCCCTCAGAACTCTTGATCACTTCACGGCAGCTATCCCTGAAGGCTGATGTTCGTGACAAAAGCTCAATAAATGGCAGTGGCCATCTTGCAACTGCTTGGGTAGCAGGCTCGGAGAGATTCATTCTTATTTTTACTGTAGTATTAAATTACAACATTGCATTTAAAGATTATTCATTACATATTCCCTTGCCAGCTTGTCAGATGAATCCTTTCATTATGCAATGCTGACACATAATTGATACAACCTGCTCCATCCTGTTGCTAGTTGAATATTATGGAGTCTATGGGGGCTATGCACTAAGCTCCGAGCTTTCGAGCTGGCCTGAAAAATTTAGCACATCCGATAAAAAATGAAGCCTGCGGCGCGATTCACTAAGGCCCTCAGCCTATTTTCTATCAGACGTGCCCAAAACTGGTTTATCGTGTGTGCAAGGTTTTTTCCCTCTGCTAGCGCACTGAAACTTCCCGTACGCTAGCTGCTAGGAAAAAAAGCCGCATGTAACATTTGCTTGGAGATTTGCCATCTCCTTGCAAGGCTGTTACAGGCGATCGTACACTAAATAAATTCATTTGAATAATAGTGTGCATGAGCAGGGGGTCTCCGGAGCTGAACAGCATTGGTTTCAGGTCCGAGGACCCCCTACTTCAGTAGATACAGGCCCCGTTATGGGGTGCCGGTATCCCCTGCAGAATTTCAATGTCCCGGTCACGTGACGCGGACGCTTGAAAGTGCAGGGGATACCGGCACCCCATAACGGGGCCTGTATCTCCTGAAGTAGGGAGTCCTCGGACCTGAAGCCAATGCGGTTCAGCTCCGGAAACCCTCTGCTCATTTATACTATGAAACACATGTATATTAAAAAAAATTAAACAAACATCAATACACGAACCCCCCCCCCCCCCCCCTCTGCCCTAATGCATACAGTACAATAATGTGCAAAATTACTATTATCCAGATATGGATAATAGATTATTAGATTATTTGCCCATTATTAAACACTGCATTAGCATACCTAAATAAAGTAAATAAAAACAGTAGCCAGCTAATCCAATGAATACAAGCAGTAACAACATCAACAATTAATTAATTAAACCATTAACCAATGAAACCAATTAATTCCTAAACCAACTCAAAATGAATAGTAACACTAACCAATCAAACCAATGAATTACTATAACATTAATGAATGTAAACATTAAAAGACAAAGAAATACATTCAAACAACACTCAAACACATCCACATAAGAAACTGTCATTAAAAAAAACAACAGCAATACCCAGCCACAAATGCCCCCCAAATATTGTCATAATAATGTATTAATCTGTACCCTAAAGTGGTACAGATTAATATATTATCAGCCAATGTGCCTCCCCCAAAAAATCAAAAAACACATCCAATGAAGAAACCTGTTAAAAAGACATTTACAAACATTCAATATATTACTTACCATTAGAAGCGGTGGCCCTCCGACTCCCAGCGTAACAGGAAGCTCACGTACCTTGAAGGCCTCCAACAGCATCCGATGCCATCCGCCATAAAGATCCGGATCAGGTACCCAAATCTTCTTTTTTCTATCTTCATCTGTCACCATTTCTTGATCTTCTTTATCTTCTATCTTCATCTTTCAATCCAAAAAAACCCCATGTTAAATCCCAACCGATGTTGTCTCGTCGTCTTCTTGGGCTCAAATGAGACGTCACGGCCATAAATAGGGCTTGTGACGTCACATTTAGCCTTAAAATGGTTAACAGCCACCTGATTGGCTGTTCAAACCATGTTCCGACTTTAATTATTTTTTTTACATGATGTCACTTAAATGACTGTGCTTCATTTGCCTTTAAGATGATGTGACGAAATCCAAGATGAGTTTATTCAGCGCAACTTTCACGTACGATAAGTTTGCGTTGCTTACTGAATCACACAGAAGGACAGGATTCAGCGCAAACAGCTCATCGTACGAGCAAAGTTGGACTTTTAAAAATTTCCTTGAAAAAGTCAGTTTTGGAGCGCAAAGTGCCTGTTTGCGCGGCTTAGTGAATAGCGCTCGGCGGAACTTCACGTTCTAAGAGCACTCTGCGCTCTTAAAACGACTTATCACTGCTTAGTGCATAGCCCCCTATGTACTAAGATCATGTTTTGATTTTTTTTATTGTGCAACAAAAAGTAGTACAAACCTTCATAAAATGTGCATCGTATGTATGTAGGCTTCATATATATGATGGCACAGCTAGTTGTTTGCAGTTTGCAATGAATTTCATGTTGAATACTGTACCTGATTTGATACAGTCTGAATTAAAACAATAATAAGGGTATTTTTATATAGAATATGTATATAAATTAAGGTAATATTTCTAATAAACATACGGTAAAATAATAATATTATCCCGGCCAGCTTTATTCTAAAGCTTGCCGGGATAAATGTGGGGCTTTTCTTTTTATTTAAACGTGGTTTCCCGCGCGGCGGCCACTTCAACAGATAAGCGCTAATGACGCTTATCATTGAAAGCGCCCGCGGCGCAAGAAAAAAAAAAAAAAGCCGCGCGACACCGCGTTTAAAAAAAAACGAGGAGAAAGCCGCATGAGAGTAAAGGCGGCCGCCACTGTACACTTTATTAACCTATATAAAAAGGAACATCCGCGCAACGTCAGCTACATTTTTGGTTATGATGTAGCAACTTTTTGTGCATTAACAATATAAACAGACTAGATTTTTTCCACCAAGTGTAACTTGGCTGATGATTTTAATACACTTTTTCCTTTGAGCGCACATTCTTTATTAGTACATACCATTTACATCTGAACTCCATGCGCAGCCTATTTCAGTGCACCAAAAAAAAGGGGCTATTTTATGTCGATAGTGCAGATGAGACATGTATGGTAAGTACATTGGTGCAAACATACGTAATTGAAAATCAGATTTACAGTACGTAGATGCATCAAATAAGCAGTTTGTGATGCTTAGTACATACCTCCTACATCTTTTACTAGATGATATTGACAACAAATGTGTAGACATGTTATACTTTGAGCTTACCCTTAGTGAAGTACTGTATACAGCTCAACCCCCTTATAACGCCGTGCTTGGGATCCAAAGAATCACATCGCGTTATAAGCGGATCGCGTTAGAAATAATGTACAATTGTATGCATTATACAATAAAGTATTTAAGATACCAATAATCGTGTCGTAAAGTATTCATAAATACAAAAATTGGAAGCTACACTTGCATCGCGTTATAAGCGGATTCGCGTTGTAACGGATCATGTTATAACGGGGTTGAGCTGTATTTTACTTTATTCAGTAACATAGAAGTCATTTGTGGGGAACATGTTATTTGGTTACTAAGTTGTGTGGTGTAAATTGTGGTATAATCATAATAGCCTGTAGTTTCTCCAGGGCTTCGCCTCAGAGGTAATGCCCTGTTCTGAGGGGATTATTACTATTATAGGCTAAATGTAGGCTTTTGTTTCATAAATAAAGATCCACTTTTGTAATCATATTGATTTTTATCAGCATGATTGTCTACATTCTCATACTTTTACTGCAAGTTTATTAAAAGGAAATTTTACATATAGACAGCCCCCTCTACACACACACACACACACACACACACACACTCTGCCACCCCCCTACACACACTGTGCAGTCCCCCTCCTCTACACCCACAAAACCCACAAAACACACTGCAGCCATGTTAACGGAATTTGGAGGGGAGGATACAGCCAAAGGCAAGATAAGTAAATATATAATAAATAGATCGAAAACATGTTGTTATGTCCGGGTTAGCCTTCA
The DNA here is from genome assembly GCF_040206685.1 of Ascaphus truei. NCBI lineage: Eukaryota > Metazoa > Chordata > Amphibia > Anura > Ascaphidae > Ascaphus > Ascaphus truei. The sequence goes on from NC_134486.1 coordinate 124,794,850, forward strand.
ATAGAAGGTGGCAACCCTGGCTGCAGTGTGCGTTTGTGTGTATAGAGATGGGGGCTGCCATGTGTGTTTGTGCGTATAGAGCTCGGGGCAGCGATGTGTTTGTGCATATAGAGGTGGGGGCTGCAGTGTGTTTTTACGTATAGAGGTGGGGGCTGCAGTGTGTGTTTGTGCGTATAGAGGTGGGGGCTGCAGTGTGTGTTTGTGTGTATAGAGGTGGGGCTTGGCTTGGGCCCTTCAACTCTTACAGCCAGGGCATTGTTGGCCAAGAATGCCCAGTTCGGAGGGGATGATTACTACTTCCAAAATATATTTATTTCCAATTCTTAACATAACACAAACTCTCGTCTCCCCCCCTTCCCTCCCTTTCTCGCTCTCTCAGCTCCCTCACAGTGTATGTGTGTATGTGTAATTAAAATTAAAATAATTAACAAATTAAAATTTAATAAATAATTGACATAAATTAAAATTAAATAAAAAAGGTAGGCATTAATTAAAATTAAAACATTTTCAAAATGTGACATTCCTGACCTTGTATAATACACTTTGCAAAATAGGGTCTCTTGTTGTCCTTGTGGCAGTCAGTGACATCACTGCCATGCAGGGCCGCAGACAGCTTTCCCAGGGCCCAGAACCCACGTTTCGGTGGCCTTGCGAGAACCCCCTTTCTCACACACCACCTCACTCTCACCCCACCTCGCACTCCCCAGTCACCCTTTCCTTCCCCCTCTCTCTCTTACACCCCCCCATGTAATTTTCTCCCCTCCCCACATTCAACCTCCCTCCCCAATATACGTGCAACACAGTGACACACACAGTAACAAACACACAGCCACTTACCTACACACACAGCCCCTCCCCTCCTCATATCTCCCTCTCATATCTCACCCTCCCCATTTCTCCTCATACCTCCCCCTCCTCATATCCCATCATACCTTCCCCTCCTAACTCCTCCCCCTCCTCATATCACCCCCTCCTCATCCTCTTCCACTCCCCACATCTCCCGCTCCTCATCCTCTTCCACTCCCCGAATCTCCCCCTCCTCATCCTCTTCCACTCCCCGCATCTCCCCCTCCTCACATCTCTCCCCTCCTCATCTCTTCCACTCCCGCATCTCTCCCTCCTCATCCTCTTCCACTCCCCGCATCTCCCCCTCCTCATCCTCTCCCCGCATCTCCCCCTCCTCATCCTCTTCCACTCCCCGCATCTCCCCCTCCTCATCCTCTTCCACTCCCCGCATCTCCCCCTCCTCATACCTCCCCTCTCCCCTCCTCATACCTTCCGAGCTCATACCTTCCCCCCAATCTCCCCCCTCTCTCTCCCCCCTCTCCAATCTCCCCCCTCTCTCTCCCTTCTCCCCCCCTCTCTCTCCCTTCTCTCACCCTCCCACTCTCTCTCCCTTCTCCCACCCTCCCCCTTCTCCCATCCTCTCTCTCCCTTCTCCCCCCATCTCCCCCTTCTCCCTTCTCCACCCCCCTCTCTCTCCCTTCTCCCCCCTCTCTCTCCCTTCTCCCCCCCCCTCTCCCCAATCTCCCCCTCTCTCTCCCTTCTCCCAGCCTCCCCCTCTCTCTCCCTTCTCCCACCCACCCCCCTCTCTCCTTTTTCCCCCCCCCCTCTCTCTCTCTCCCTTCTCCCCCTCTCCCTTCTCCTCCCCTCTCTCCCTTCTCCCCTCTTCTCTCTCCCCCCTCTCCCTCCCCACTTCACTCTCCCCCTCACTCTCTCCCCTCACTCTCCCCCCTCTCTCCTTTCTCCCTCCCCTCTCTCTCTCCCTTCTCCCCCTCTCCCTTCTCCTCCCCTCTCTCTCCCTTCTCCCCCCCTCTTCTCTCTCCCCCCTCTCCCCCCCTCTTCTCTCCCCTCCTCTCCTCTCTCCCCAATCTCACCCCTCTCCCTCCCCCTTCTCCCTCCCCCTTCTCCCTCCTCTCCCCCCACCACAACACTCCGTTTGCCCCACCCCACAGCAGCCAATTTGCCCCCCCACCCCAGACCGTTTTTTACACCCCCCCCCTGCAGTAGCCCGTTTTTTACACCCACACCCCCCACCACCACTGCAGTAGCCCATTTTTTTACACCCACACTCCCCCACCCCTGCAGTAGCCCGTTTTTTACACCCACACACTCCCCCACCCCTGCAGTAGCCTGTTTTTTACACCCACACCCCCCCGACTCCTGCAGTAGCCCGTTTTTTACACCCACACCCCCCTGACCCCTGCAGTAGCCCGTTTTTTACACACACACCCCCCCACCCCTGCAGTAGCCCATTTTTTACACACACACGCACACACCCACCCCTGCAGTAGCCCGTTATTTACACACACACACACACTTCAACTCCCTACATCCGTCCCCTATACTAACCCCCGCCCCCGGCATATCCTGACCTCCAACCAATCCCCTGCTTCTACTCTAAAGCCCCGCCCCCGGCATCCTGCTATTGGGGGGAAAAAATACATACTCACGGCCACCGCATCCTCCTCACACTGCTGCCTCCGCGCACAGCCGCCGCCTCGCGCATGGGACCAGTCACCAGGGGCAAAACCCGGGACATTCCCATGACGAGCCGTCAACCGGGACAACCCAGAAAAAAACGGGACTGTCCCGGCAAAACCGGGACGTCTGGTCACCCTAGCCCTCCTCCACCCTCATAAACACAACAGCCGCCCCTCTACACCCACAAAAATACCCACACTGCAGACGCCTGTAAACACACAAAACTACAGACACACACACACACACACACACACTCACACTGCAGCCACCCCTCTACACCCACAAAACACAATGCAGACACACACCAACAAAACAGACTGCTGCCCCCTCTACATCCACAAAACACACACCAGCAGCCACCCCTGCACCCACAACACACACTGCAGAGACACACACAAACATACACAACAGACTCTGCTGCCCACTCTACACCAACAAAAACACACCAGCAGCCCCTCTCTACACCCCCTGTAAACCCACACACACAACACTCTGCACCCCTCCTCCACCCACAAAACACACACTGCAACCCCTCCCTCTACACACACAAAACACACACACAGCAGACACACACCTACAAAACAGACTCTGCTACCCCATCTACACCCACAAAACACACACCAACAGAAGACACATACACCAATAAAACACTCTACTGGCCCCTTTTACACCCACGAAACACACAACAGACACAAACATTTCCCCTCGCTCTCCTGTGCATAGCTCTCTGCAGGCAGGGTGGGGGAGGAGTCATTGCCTTGCTGCTGACTCCTGTCCAATCACCTCCCCTGTCTAAAAGCTAATCTCACTCTTTTTGAATGAGAACTGAAAGCTGATTGGCTGAAAAACTTGGCAGGGTGCCAAAAATTTCAGACCATTACTGATTGGATAATGCCCGGAATTTTAATCAATCAGAGTGCAGAGATTTCAATAATGCCCGGAATTTACCAGCTTTAGCCTATAATTACCTTTACATCTTTTAGTACTGATATTTTTTCCACAATCTTGCCACAATCACAAAGTGAACAGGAGCAGTAATGAAGTGGGAGGGGCTAAGCAGATGCGAGTGTAGATTCAATATTTTTTAAATTTGTGATCAGATTTGCTATAAAATCCAATTACGGATTTCAAAATGATTAATCTGCTCAAAATTGTTAGTGCCCAATCTACTTTCGGATATCCGTGCTCAGATCGGATTTTGGCTCATTCGGCCATCTCTATTTATACCACCGACACGTGTGTGTGTGTGTGTGTGTGTGTGTGTGTGTGTGTATATATGTGTGCGCGTGCGAGTAAGTGTGTGTGGGCATGTGACTCCTCCATTGATCCATTTAACAACTCTCAAAAAAGCAAGTAATGTAGGTGTCTCTCTAAGCACCAGTTTACTGCACAATTAGATTTTAAACATAGGCCCTATATACCAAACAATGTATTTAGAAACTTACCGCATTTAGGATAAGCCACCAGCATTACATCATCCTCTCTTGACTCAAAACAGGATCCCAAAGCCTCAAAGGTCTCTGCATTGCATATAGTGCTGGGAAATAACACTCCATTGTATGTAAAAAGCAGCTTGTCTGGCGACATCGCCTCAGCTGCTGAAACCACTTTCTCTACCTCTTGCAAGAATTTAACCCTGTTTGTCATTTTTTTCTACTCTGGCTGGAAAAGCTTTTGAGAACAGTTTGGTCTGTGATTGTTCTCTGCATACACTTTCCACTTCTTTGATAAACTGGGTGGGGACGGACCAGGAAGGAAGACAGAGTACAGCCCTTCATGTGCATGAGAACATTCACCTGTTTCATAACAACCCATAAACTGTGGCAGCAATTGCATCATTCTGGTAATGCCAGTTTTGTAGAACAAGAATAGTCCAGAAAGAGGTTCAGAATTACAACATTCCGTAACTAAAACCTAGATATTTGTTATAAAACCTCCTGGGGTCTCCAAATGATTTAAAACTCCTTAAATGTAAAAGAACAATGCATGTGGGCCGTGTTATGTACTACCATTAAATTATAACCAAATTAATATTTAAATAGTTCACTCAAGACACAAAATAAGGTTGCTTATATTCACTAATTTCACTCTCTCCCAAAACAGTCTCTGCTGATCTCCTCCTTAAATTCCTCTCCTTGCTTCCCCAGAAGATTCGGATCACCTACAAAGTTCTCCTCTCTCCTCTCTTCCATTGAGTCGAACCTTAAAACTCACCTGACAGATGAAGCATTTAAATAGCCTAGACATGACCCAGACCCACAGTCACTCCTACCAACCATTGAAGCCAAGCACTGCCATCTACTGCACTTATTCCCTCACTTGCTGTCTCTGTAAATCTCCCAACATACCACTTAGATTTTAAGCTTCTCTGGGCAGGGATTTCCTTTCCTATTGTCTGATTTTGTTTGTTACACTTGTAGCCCCGGTACCCCTTTAGGCTCCATTGACCCCCTTCTTACCTCCGCTACGGTTGTGGGGTGCGGGAAGTACTGCGGAGGCGGCTGGTGGGGCGGGCCGGTCACCAGGAGCTAGCGGAGCAGCCGGATAGCGGGGGCCGCCATATTGACTATGGCGCTCCGCGGGCGCCATCTTTGTGACATCACTCCTGGCTGCCATTCTCGCGAGACACCCAGTGCAACCACCGCCTGGCGCCATTGATGTCGTCACTTCCGGTGAGACCGTAAGTTCATCACAGTAAGGAATCCGGTTCTGCTTTTGGTTATAGCCTTGCAGAACTGTGCCGTTTCTAATTACTCCCTCTAGCAATTTATAAGCACCTGTGCTAGCTATCTCTGCTGCCCTAGCCGGTGCTCAGTCATTGGAGGAATTCTCACACACCTCCCTCCTGTGATTGGCTCGCTGCCCTTTATATACTAGGCCTTAGCACTGATTCAGTGCCGAGCATAAATCCTTTATGGACGTTACATGTGTTCTGCCACAAGCCCTCTGGCTTGCCTCGTGTGTTACTAACGATTTCGAAACGCTCTAGTTTCCAGTTCTCATCTCTAGTCCTGGTTCTGGTGGCCAGCTGTTGCTCGCTACACAGAGGCCTGTGTTCCTGTTTCCCGAAGGCTTGCTGCTTCTCTCTACGCAGAGGCCTGAGTTCTGCCTGCCTGGATTCTGCAACCTGCTGCATTCTCCTCTAGCAGAGGTTACTGTTTGGATCCTGTGGCCTGCTGCCCTCTCCCTTGCAGTAGCCAGCTTTGGACTTCTGTGCTGAAGTGCTGGTTTACCAGTGCTGCCTAGCGGTGTGCCCACTCCGGTCAGCCTTCTCCTTGCTGAGATGGTACCATGGGCCGTGGTCGCCACTCGCGCAGAACCCGCTCCCACCCTGCAGCTATTACGCTGAAGCAGGACCTACTTTATTTCCTGTTGCCAAAACTCCGCTCGGATAACATTTACCCTGATGTCTCCAATCCTGACCCTAGCTAGTCCACTGACTATGCTGCCCTCTCCAGTTTCGACCCTGCTATGTACGACTATGAACTGCGCAATCCGGATCCGACTACGTGGTCTCAGGTCGGTGTTTATGTAACCCCACCTCAGTCCCGCGGTCCGGTCCTGGTTTGTGGCGAGCACAACCGTGACAATCACCAGGCTGAACACCGTACGATGCCGCAACCGGTGCTACCAGTGAGCAGGCCGCGACCGGCTCGGCTGCAACAGGAGAATGGGACAGCTCACCCACAGCAAGGTAGGGGACATCCAGCGTTGTCTCCGCAGGCGGGCAACGGACTCCTCCGACTTCGTCCGAAGCTGTGGATCTCTCTGAAAGCTCCCGAAACTCCGCATCCAATGGAAACTCTTCTGAGCCGAAACTCCTCTGGGCTGCACAGTTAAGTGGGGGTCTTTCTTCCACAGATCCCACGAGCAGACTTAAGGAGCTACCATGCTCTGTGGTCACCCGAGGGCCCACACCCGACACCTCTAGGGCAGTCCACTTACCCCTCTAGTTGTTCGGTACTGGTCCCAGGCCTGAGACCCACAGTACCATCTCCATATGCCGCGACAGTCGTGGTAGCGCGCATGGGCCCACAGCATAATCCGCAGCTGAGGTAGGGTATATTTAAGGTGACACCGGCCCTCCGACGACTCCGGCAGTGTTCACAAGGGCCCACGGGCCAACAGCATCTGCGGTAGAGGAAAACTGGAACGAGGCCTCACCGGTTGGGGTAAAGGCTCGCGCTGGTGACAGGCACGTTTCTGCGGGCACTGGGCTAGCTGGCCACAGAAAATAAGTGGCACAGTGCTGGCACCGTGCTTCTAGGCCGAAGGGCTCTCCAGGCAGGTGATAGTGTGCACAGATGCACCGTAGGTGGTAGCTTTCGCCCACTCTCACCACAAGGCAGCCGCCAGGGAGAGAGTAGTTAGTTGCCTCCAATTCAGCATGTTCAGTAGAGAGAGCCATTTTAACACAGTGAGGCCTCACATGTATGCAGCAGCTCTTCTCTCTTGTTCTTCTCTTGTGGAAATGGCTCTGGGGTCTGCGCTGAAAACCCCTCCCATCTCCTTAAAAAGCCTCGATTGGCTGCTCCACAACAGCTCTTCCCCTGGGTGAATATCATAGATGGGCCTTCTATCACTTAGCTGGGCTTGGCTTTGTCCTAGGCCAATCACCTCACTGGGCGTGCCTTCGCTTGGCGCCGAAAGCTTGCACTTTCTCTTGCACCTTTCTGCAAACCTTTGCACCACATCCCACGCGGTCCTATTTTGGCTTGGCGTAACTGCCATTTTGGACTGCAGTCCATGCACGTGCACGTGCACCCGCGGTGGACCTCGCAGTGGACGCCATTTTGTGAATCTGGAGCAAGCACTAACCCCAGGCTAGCACTCTGCCCCTGGAAAATGTACCAAAACCCAGTCTAATACACTGTCCCACTATGTGTACTCTTGAGAATCTGGAACAAGCACTAACCCCTGGCTAGCGCTCTGCCCCTGGAACACTTACTAACCCCTGGCTAATAAACTGTCCCACTGTGTGTGTACACGAGCTGATTAAAGAAGGGTAACCACATTCCCTGGTGTAGCCTTAGGGTACTCCCCCACTATAGGACTATGTGTGTAGTGAAGGGTATCCACACACCCTGGTATCTTACCCTCAGGGTATGCCCCAATACTCTCTCTATTCAGTAAGGGTCTAGGCTGATCCCCTCCCTGGTGTAGCTTCAGAGAGGGACTTCCCCCTTCCTTAACATGGTTGGGTGCCCAAGGTCCCTGGTGTAGCCTCAGGGGCCTGGCCCCTTGCTGCTTACTGCTGCCTGTTGCACTAAAAGCCTGTCCTGTCATCTCAGCAGCGCCTCCAAATGTAATCCTGTTTCCCCCCCTCCTCTGGGAACTACACTGGTTACTGCTTCTGTGTGATGCTGATGACTACTTGTGGTGTCAGGAGAAGCTGAGCTGCGCGATGGTATGGGCAATGGGAAAGGCTTTAGGGACATATTTCTTACTCACTCATGGTACAGCGCCTCCAGCTGTGATAGGATCCCAGGATGTGAGAAGTCAGTTCCCATCACTGCAGATGTCTCCCTCCTGCCCAGAAACTGACAACTAGGCAGAGGTCTGGGTGAACAAGCAACTTTATTCAGGGCATCATTCAGCATCTTTAGCAGCGTAGTATTTTCTCCACCCGTCCCTGGACTCTCTCCACTGCTCTGCTCCAGGTGGTCTTAGGCTGACCAGCCCAAGTAAGCAAGCTTACCCCACCATGGGGAAGACTCACAGCTCCCACCATCACCTCATCCTCCGTCACCCTAGCCAGGTATCAGAGAGGGACTCTTCCACCTCCTCACACAATGAGGTGTAGGGAGTAACTCTTACCACCTCCTCCCACCATGAGGTGAAGGGAGGGACTCCTTCTCCCTCCTCACTCCATGAGGAGCTCAGAAGAACTTCTCCTAAATTTTGGCTACTCCTTGTAACGCTTGTGCTCCCGCGCATAAGACAAGACAAGGAGGGGACCCGGTAGTGAGGTGGAGAAGCCGCAGGAGACACGAGATAGGAGAAAGTTGCTGCACAGCTGGGGAGCAGTGCATGTCGTCACGTGAGCGCGCCACGCGCACAAGGTTACTATAGCATTACTTCCTGGAGGACGTCCAGCCTCCTTAAAGGCATAGTGCCAGTAACTGAAGAGTGCAGCAACACGAAATACATAGTAAGGGTTCTTTAGTTGAATGCTTTGGCAAAAGTATTGTAAGCCTGCTATCACATCAAGGTAAACCCTATTCAGCAGGTCCTACACTACCCACAACGGTAAACTAACCTCAGTACTAGAAAGAGTAATGTTCCAGTCCAAAGAAGTTGAGTAAAGGTCCCAGAGGAAGTCCAGGCAGATACAGTATGTGATGGCAGGCACAAGAAGCATAGAGTACTGGGGTAGTACCAGGGCAGGTAGCTACTGCCAGTTATTTAAAGGGCAGCAGCAGTTGTTGATAATGAGAGTCAGAGTGAGGCTTACTTCCTGACAGGAGGAAGAGGGCAGGATTTGCCAGAAAGCAAGATGGCGTCACTTGCTTCAGAATGCTTGAAGTCACTTCCTGTAGAGGTGACAAGGCAGGAGGCGGGGCAGAGGCGCTGCCTCTGCGGAAGCAGGGAAAGGTTCAGAACACAGACAGACATCAGATAATCTTGACTCGCAGCTAGAGAGCGGTGATCAGCGATTCAACAGGTAAGGAGGGAACACGCCGCATGGGGCGTGTTCCCTGATTCGTCACACCCCCCCTAGAAACTTGGGCTGTACCCACCTACAAGGGGCTGTACACCGGCCATGAGACACCACCTACCTTCCTTCACTTTCAGGGGGATCAAGGGCCCACAGATTAACCTGCTAATGCCTGGATCTTAACAGGACTTACATAGCAGATACACCATGTGGGGAGAAACACACACATATATATATATATATATATATATATATATATATATATATATAGTCAGGTATGGAGATTAGCACTCACGGTTTTGTTGCAGGAGGCAGATGCTTGTCCCATAGAGAGTATGTAGACATATGAAGACCAGGGGATCCTGATAGCCAAAAAGAGACAGCACACTGCAGGTATGGTATCAAAAAAGTGTATTCAGTAACACAAGGCCGCCAACGTTTCGGTCCTCCCAACGGGCCCTGAGGAAGGTCCCGTTGGGAGGACCGAAACGTTGGCGGCCTTGTGTTACTGAATACACTTTTTTGATACCATACCTGCAGTGTGCTGTCTCTTTTTGGCTATCAGGATCCCCTGGTCTCCATATGTCTATATATATATATATATATATATATATATATATATATATATATATATATATATATATATATATATATATATATATATATATATATATATATATATAAATGGAGATTCCTTACCAGGCTTTATCTCTGCGCATAGGGCTACACACTTACACTCACGCCTGACATTGTACACCTGCGCATGCGCAAGGGTCTACACTTTGAGCACTCCCTTGAGAAAGGTCCTGTTTTAGGACCGAAACGTCGGTTGTATGTGCCTTTTTTCAATACACCTTTATTTGATACTTACTCTGAGTGCTGTCTCGGTTCTTGCTGCGTGGTAAGGAATCTCCATTTTTATTCATTATTATATGGGACAAGCACCGGCTCTCAACCTTTATTGCGAGTGACATCTGCCTTTGTATATATATATATATATATAGTGTAGCCGGGTCTCCCTCTTAACTTCAGGCTGTGTGGTTGCTGCAGGGATATTGTGAGCGGGCCTAAGGGGATGTAGACCACATGTTGCCAGGCAACCAAGAGGACTGCTAGAATCTCCTAAGGGGAGATTGGAACTTTGGGTGTGCTTGAAGTTTGAGCTGACAGTTAGGAGAGTGTCAGTTGGAGCTGGGACAAGGAAGGAGTAAGTTATACTGTATGTGCAGATGTCAGTGGCATCTGCACTAGGCCAGATACCCCCTATTATGCCCCAGCTAGGCCCCGACTCCCACATAGTTTGTGGCTGCGATAGGGACTTGCCCCTCAGATAGGGACCCTGCCCTGCTTAGCAATTTTAGTGTTAGGGACACAGGGAGATGTCGCACAGTGGCTGCGGCCTGTGGTCCAGGACACAGATCGCCCTACATTAATAAAGACATTGTTTATGGTGGTACAATCCACTAGGGACCCACCCAACATAGAGCCAGAGGCTTCGCAGTATCAGCATCGGATCCGTGAATTCCAGCATTGTGGCATCAGTGTGCCGGGGTGTAGCATCACCCGGCAGGTACCAAACACATCAGTGCACCAACAAACACTATAGTGGGGCAGCGCTGTCTCACACACCTTTAGTGGGGGAGCGGAGCATTGGAGGGTATGGCCGTGCGTGGCCTGGTTGGTGGTGTATATATATATAAATATCCTACACAGAAAAAAGAACATATATAGTACCGCCAAAGTGATAACAAAAAATGCGTGATAATGGAAATTATGGCCCTGATTGGGAATATATGCTAACAGTGAATAATTACACAAACCATAAGGTGTATATGCAAACAAGGAAAAAAAAAAATATATAAAAAAATATTAAAGAAGGTTTATAGAACCCAGTCCTTCAGAAAAAGTCCATCATATGGTACTGTAGATGATTGATGGGATAATAGGTAGAAGTATGGGGAACTTCGGCAGCTCTCAAAGGGATGAAACACATCCAGTTAGCACCTAGAGGAAGAAAAAAAGAGAGTGCGCACCCCCCAACGCGTAAAAAAGTACATTTAATGGTGGAAGGAAGGGGAAGGGGGGGGGAAGAATTGCACTCACAAGGATAGATTAAAATAAGCATTTGTGAATATAATCACCGCCCAGCTGGTAGTTCTGCATCCGGAATCCACAACCTGAATGACAATCAGTGGTGTAGGCAGACAGCAGCACATGGATGAACCCCAGGTCATATGATGTCGTCACAAAAGTCCAGTAGAAACTGATGTGCTGTTGCTGGCAGTCGCAAATTATCCTGCACTCGATACTGTATATATATATATATATATATATATATATATATATATATATATATATATATATATATATATATCCTAGGTTATTTCTGTTCAGTAAAACTGTTATCTTTCATAAGTGTGTGTTTTATTATATGTGGGTCCTGTAGCAGTGTTATTCTACATCATAGAATCCTGTACAGGTGGAGCGCTACCGACCAAACATCGACACAGGTATACCCCAGGTTCCCAGTAGCGGAGACTCAGATCTCCTGTGCACCACAGGTATTGCACCATATACACACACCGTAGCCACACATCTCTCAGGGGGTGGGGAAAGTGCACTACAATTGGAGGCGCTGCTGAGATATCAGACCTGGGGTGCCCTACTCAGTAGTTTAAATTTGTGAAACCCTTCAGACCGCTATGTTCACGCCCACCGGGCAACAGGTCCATGACTGGGTCCTAGAGTACCGCATGTCCCCGCGCCACGTGGTCATGGCTGGAGGGGTATCCATAATTACCTCAATAACTGCTGTCTGTGACCGCGCACAAAACTTTCACTCCGAGACTCACCAGCACAAATACACACACACGCACACACACTTACCAGCACAGATACATACACACACACACACACACACACCAGCAAAGATACACACACACGCACACACACTTACCAGCACAGATACATACACACACGCACACACTTGCCAGCACAGATACACACATACATGCCAGCACAGACAGACACACACACACTTACCAATACAGATACACACACACACATTCCAGCACAGATACACACACACACACACTTACCAGCACAGATACTTACACACACACACACACACACCCACCCACACTTTCCAGCACAGATACATACACACACACACACACACACACACACACACACACACACTTACCAGCACACACACACACACACTTACCAGCACAGATAGACACACACTTGTCAGCACAGACAGACACACATAAACACACACACACACACACACACACTTACCAGCACAGATACACACAAACATACACTTACCAGCACAAATATACACACACACACTTACCAGCACAGATACACACACACACTTACCAGCACACACACACACCAGCACAGATAGATACATACACACACACACACTTGCCAGCACAGATACACAAACACTTGCCAGCACAGACACACACACACACACACACTTGCCAGAAGACACACACACACACACACACACAGACACACACACACACACACACACACACACACACTTGGTAGCACAGACACACACACACACACACACTTGCCAAGACAGACACACACACACACACACACAGGGAACCGGGAGATGTAGTGAGTAGCAGCTCAGAGCAGAAATGCTCTGCAGCACCACCTGCTGCCCAGAAGCCAGACAGCTTACTCTCCTCCTCCCTCCTGCCATGTGACCAGCTCTGCAGCGCCACCTGCTGCCCAGAAGCCAGACAGCCCTGCTCTCCTCCTCCCTCCTGCCGACTACAACTATTCTAATGTGACCGGCTCCCCAGCGGCATCAACTCTCCTCCCATCCGCCAAAACCCGGGAGGACACCTGCTGATTAATAACCGGGACTGCCCAGAAAAAACGGGACATTCTCACAATTTTTGGGGCACCGGGACAGCTCAATAAAAAACGGGACTGTACCGGCTAAACTGGGACATCTGGTCACCATAACTTTAGGTGGCTCTGCATACACCGTAGCGGGACTACTTGTCCTAGAATCCTCGAGAGGGAGATCTGGTGGGCTATCCCAACCAATGGGGTTCGCTCAGGCAAGAGTAAGAGGTTATCCTCTGTGCGCGGAAAGCCCACGAGTCAGTCGGACGGAGGGCAGCAAGACAGCAGGTAGTGTCCAGGGAGCAGTGCCTCCTGGACTAGGCCTAGGCTTTCCCCTTAGGCCCCAGCTAGCCGATGAGTCAACCTAAGTGAAGTGTTGTAGGGAAGACCCCAGATAAGGATGCCGGATTTCTGTGTGTTGGTTCCCATGAGGGGCTATCCCACTAGCGCTGGGATCCCTCATAGATGAAGGTACTGCACTGCAGAGAGAAAGAGCTCATCCCATGCACCCAGCGGCGGAAGCTTAGGCCTTCTGTGAGCAAACAGGTATAGCAGCATGCGTAGTTCCCTTTAGGAGGGAAAAGGTCAGCAAATTAGATTTTAAGATTTGGGAACACAATGAAACCTGATAAATTAGTTTGGATACAGTTTTGTTTCACAATACTTACTGCATTTCTTTTTGTGCCTTTGTGACAAGAGCTAAGGTAACACTGTGTGAAATTATGCAATGCTACAATATGCTAAGAAGATAAGGGGGAAAAGAAACGGAGCACAGCCGTGCAGTGAATGGTTAATCCGGGGCTACAGCGTAGTACTGATGAACAAATCTTTAATGTACAATCGACAACATGGTACAGACAGGTTAAAAAACTACTCTAAAGCGACCATATGTGAGTACTTTCTCCCTACTCGTTATGTATACAGCATGGGACATTACTGGCATTGACATACAGGGACATTTATGCTCTAGGGAGGTAGTCCAAATAGTAGGAGAACCAGAGGGACAGACATATCACCTCCCATCTGTATTATCTCCCAGGACATTCATTTACACCTCCTTTCAATGAGCCCTACACCTGTGGTCATCAGTATTTACTCACTCTATGTTGCTTTCATGATTTTTGCTCTTCGTGCAAGTTTATTCATATCAATTGTCTCTGAAACTGGTTACCTAATTAGTTTGTAGCACCGTTTCCATGGAACTTTTATTCTGTTGTTACCATGCCAAGAAGATAAAGTTTTGCCCTTCTGTCCACGCCCTTTACACATGCATTGATAACTAAAATTGCTGCCCAATTCTACACACTGTATTAATTATGTTGTACCCTATTAAACCCCTGCTCTGCATATAAGTTATGGCAGGCGCTGGCAGTGTTAGAGTTAAACAGCTAGCACATGGCTGTGCATGTGAGTGGGCTACTGGTTCTGTTATAATGTGGCAACATCCAGGCACATGCTTGTCTGGCAAGGCCTTGGATAGTGCTAGTAGGTCATGGGGTTGGTGGGGTTACACACTTGCAACAGCAAGATCTTCCCAGTTACTGGGGGTCGAATATTCACACCCCCTGGGTATATAAATTGGGGTCCTTCCCTTTCTTAGAGGTTGAGATTTAGGTTCAAGGGGTCCAGACTCCATAGGCAGGGCTACCGAGAAGGGGGACAGCCGGGGCTGGTGTCCCAGGACACCTGGCTGGGGGGGGGGCCTGGCCGGCGCTGCAAATTTCCCCCGACCTCAGGCCAGGCCCTGCTGCTGGTCATGGCTGGGCCACGGCTCTCAGCTGCCTGAAGGACCTTTCCCACACCACCAAGCTTCCACTTCCAGAGCGCGACGGGGCTCTGACATCAGCGCACCGGAAGTAAGCTTGGCCCATCTTCCTCAGCACAACGTGCTGATGTCAGAGCCCCGACGCGCACCAGCACTGAAAGCTCAGCGGCATGGAACAGAGAGAGGAAAGGTCCTGCATGCAGCTGAGAGTCGGGGTCCGGCCACGACCGGCAGCAGGGCCTTGCCAGAAGTCGGAGGAAATTTGCAGAACTGGCCGGCCAGGGCCCCCCCAGCCAGCCTACCCCCGGCTTCTCCATTTTGGCTTTATTTTTGTTTAATAAATCATGACATGGTGTAATATGTCATGTGTTGTTGTTCATCTGAGGTTGTATTTACCTAATTTTTAGACCTGCGAAGGAACAGATGATTGTTATTATGTCCTGATATGTAAAACCATGGAATTCAAAGAGGGTGTACTTTCTTTTTCACATGACTGTACATTCCCTGTTCTCCCACAGATATTAAAGTACATTTGGCCAAAATAAGCCTTACATACAGTAGGTGGCCAAGTTACATGGATTTAGGGGTAGCTAGCTGGACTTAATTTCAGTTTTATGATGCCAGCTACCCCTACCATAACAGTGGGTTTTATATGTATTGTTTTTTATATATATATATATATATACTGTATGTATTGTTATATATATATATGGGTTATATATATTTTTTGTATATGTATTGGGTAGGTGGTTTTTTTCTATGTATTTGGGGGTGGGGGAGGTTATATATATTTGTATATATTTGCGGGGGTGGGGAATTTTTTCGTATGCATGTGGTGTATGGAAGTTTTTGCTTTGGGGGTGGGAAGGGTTTATTTGGGGGGGGAAGGGCCCGGTCAGAACTGTAGTCCTGGACCCTGGGAAATCTGTCTGCGGCCCTGTCTGGGGGATGCAACCAAAGCAGCTACAAATAGAGAGATCCAGGTAGGGACCTGTGTCCTTACAGTACCAATGAAGTGTCAGTTCCAGAGGCAAGAGAGAGACTTCATCATTCCCCCAATTTAAGTTGGGATTGGAAGGGACAAGGTGAAGGTCATCACCCTGGGTTATGTAGGGATCAGAGGAGATGAGCTATCTCAAATTGCAATATCAATATGCTGATGTGGTGCACCCAATAAATACTCAAGTTAAAAGTTCCTGGCACCCTGTTCTATTTCATTCCAGTCCTCTACAGCCTTGGCCTGACCCCACAAGGAGAGAAGAACCTGAGATAATTTTGCACTTTACATTTATTTTCATTTTTGCAACCCGTGTGCTGTGTCTTCTTCTTCCTCGCTCCTTGGAACCTGGTGAGTATATTTTCTATATATACTGTACATATTGGACGAGATGAGGTGGCGCAGCTGCCTTGTGAAAAAGATGCAGACCGGTACTGGATCACAGGTAAGAGCAAAGAGCTTTAATGACACATAACAGCCAGACGAACCACTCTTATGCATTTCGTACAGTAGACCGCGCTTTATCAAAGTCCAATCTCTGCTTCTCATCTCGGTAGGAGCGCGCAGATGCTGCCAGTGTTTGCATCGACGCCCAAACAGTGAGTTTATTCTTGTTATTACTGGTCCCACTCATAGAAGACTTACCTCATGCCAGAGGCTATTGGGGGGGACCGGACCACTGTTACACATTGTAGCTACGTGGGACACTTTGTTACACCGACAGCTATTGTGATTAAGGAACACTATGATTATATAGTTACCACGTTTGGCATGCACTGAGAAGCGGCTCTAGGGGTGTGAGACTCCCATTCTTTCTACTTTATATACTGTACATATACTGTACAGTATAAATATAATGATGCTGGTCCAGCTAACTTTCTGCTCCTCCCGTCAAGTAAGCCATAGTAGCTACCGGCCGTGACAGGCTATCCTATGGGTTTACACGTAGCCTCCCTGATTGGCATAAGATGTGGTAACCTTGGGTCTGTGTGGAAACCAATTCTGGTGCAGATCCAGTACCCATCCCTTTGCATCCAGGAGGAGGCTCCCTAAATTATAGTTAGGAGTTTGCCCCTGAGGCGGGAGAAGTTAGTCGAGCCCTACCCTTCCTGGGGTATGGGTGTCGAGCACTAGCCTCCCGGGGGTAAGGTGTTCCTGCCCTTCCTATCTATGAAGGGAAGCAGTAAGACAAGTGCTCCGCACTAAGCCTCTATTACTACCGCTGGCCATGCACCATCCACAGGCCTAATACCTTCCTTCATCGATGCATATGCTGCATTGTCATCAGGCAGTGAACATCACTAAAGACCCTCATTTATACCTCTGGCTTGAGTACGGTCCCTTATCCAGGGGTGGTGAAGGAAGAACTGTCACGGTAGGGGCTGCCTGCAGCTGTGCTGTTGCCTACCGTGGCTGGAGGCGCTGACACCAAAGACTAAGTGACCCATGGAAGATCTTGACGACAGCCTGCTTCCCCCATACCATCACGGGAAGACTCACCTCACCTGTTTCTCGCAGGTACCAGCACCACACTCAGTAGTAGCCATGGTGGAAGTCCCCCAGAGAGGAGGGGGAGGGGGGGTGAACGTGTGTATACATACTGTTTATACCTGGGACTAACATTTTAATCGGTGATACTTTACTTAAAAGAAAACATTGTTTTGGTAGTTACCTAGTGTAATTTTTGAATTATGTGTGCTTCTGTACGATATTTTTGGTAAACTGACATTTGGTGATTGCCTTTAGGAGGGAAAAGGTCAGCAAAATGGATTTTAAGATTTGGGAACATAAAGAAACTAGATAAATTAGTTTGGATACAGTTCTGTTTCACAATACTTACTGCATTTCATTTTGTGCCTTCGTGACAAGAGCTAAGGTAACAGTGTGTAAAATGCAATTATGCAATGCTTCAGTTGGCTAAGAAGATAACCTTTTGTCCTTCTGTCCACGCCCTGTACACATGCATTGATAGCTAAAACTGTTGCCTCATCTTACCTTTAACACACTGTATTAATTATAACATGTGATGTGAATCACATGTAGCATTCATAGCATTCTCCGCATTTGCTGAAGGGGAAGTTCAAGTAGCAATCACTCCTGGACAGTTTTTTTAACAATGGATATTTTTACATTAATTCAAACTCTATGTTTTGGCCCCATTTCTGACGTACTTACTGGTTTAGTTTCTGGTGTTACCTCCCCTTCAGAGAAATAAAATGGCAGTGAAATCTTACACGTCCCATGAGCCAATAGGAATCTGCAAAGTCATTTGTGGGGGATAATGTTGTGTCTACACATTGACAGCTGTTTAAATGTCCACTAGGGAACACTGGTAACCACTGGTAAATATCTGGGGAACCAGAGGTTCCTGACGCTAAAAAAAAATAGCAAAGTGCAGCACCAGAGAAACCACTGATTTGAATTCTTTAAAAAAAAAAAATTAGTAGCTAATTGGGGTGCAGCTTCTGCTTTAAACTTGTGATGTGCTTTTAATATATTCAATAGGTTTATATTTCTAAATATTTAATTCCTGATGGAAGGATTCTGCTCCAAATCAGATAAAGCAATGACCATTATTTTTGCATCTAATTAGCTTTATGGACACCCGATAAACTCAGGGAAAAATAATGCCAGCTATTTAGGTGTATCAGAGTCTCCCCTGGGCCCCCTGACCTGCGCGGAGTAGCGGGGACCCCTGCGGTTTGTCAGGCAGTTGCAGGGGCGATTGCGGTTCCCGGCGACATCAGTGATAGGGCGCCGCCATCTTGTGCGCGTTCGCACATGCGCAGTGCGCGTTTGCAGTCGCAGCGGACATTACACATAGCACAGGAAAGTGTAGGGAGGCAGGAAGGCCCCCTAGATGTTGCGCATGTGCAGGAAAGTGGCGCGGCAGCCATTAGTCTAGCGCAGGCGCAGATAGAGAGAGGTAGGCAGCCATTAGAGAGGCGGCCATGCGGTCCTCATAGGGAAAAGCCCCAGAGTGGACTCCAACTCCCAGCAGACTTAGAGGTAGGTGATTCAGATGATTGCAGGCAGCCAATAGTGTTTGCAGCTTCCCCTGCTGAGAGTGGATACATTGTATGGGCAATGTGCTGGAAGTCAGTCAGACTGAGGAGACAGTGGGGGAAGGAAGGGAGGCAGAGAGCTGCGAGCTTCTGCCCTAGGCCAGAAGTACCCCGGGCTAGAGTTGAGGCCCTGACTCCCCACTAGTGAGGATGGGTGTTCATAGGGACAGGCCCTTAGGTAAGGACCCTGTGCCCCTTCAGCTGTAGTTCCTTAGTGCAGGGAGAGGGAGAGACCCTGTGCAGTTCCTTAGTGCTTGGAAGGACAGAGAGAGACCCTGTGCAGTTCCTTAGTGCATGGAAGGAGAGAGAGAGAGACCCTGTGCAGTTCCTTAGTGCATGGAAGGAGAGAGAGAGAGACCCTGTGCAGTTCCTTAGTGCAGGGACCAGTGATAGTGTTTGCTGCATGTTCCTGTATGCTGTGTTGCTGATCCAGAGACTGTCCTTACAGTGGGATGTACGGCTGGACCCGATCCAACGCGGAGGTACAGATCAGCGCTGGACCAAGCAGATCCGATAGTCCCTTTGCGACGACACTCAGGTGCAGGGGCACCTGGGCAGGTATTTACATCCTTCCACACGTGCACCAACTTTAACTTGCTCCTCACATGTGACAGGCCTGTTCACACACTTGGGTGGGCTTGGACTCTGGACACAGGGCTGGGAAGGGTGTGTAAGGGTATAGCCCAGTTAGGGGCAAGGTTATAGCTGCCAGCTAGTGGCAGAGGGTGGCATATATATTGTTGTGTATGCTGATGTTGCACTGTTATATTATGATACTGTGTGTTGTGTTGCTCGTCCAGTAAACCTTTTAGCATAACCCTGGTGTATGTGGTTTCTGGGTGGGTTCCTATGCTAGGGCCATTCTACACTCCTATAGAATCCTACATAGGTGGAGGCGCTGACCAACGAGAGAAGCACCCCAGGTTCGCAGCAAGCAGAGGCTTCCAGAGAAGCACCCCAGGTTCCCAGCAAGCAGAGGCTCAGGCCTCTTGTGAACCTGCAGGTATACGCACCACACCTGGTAACATGTAATTCCTTACACCACTCACATCTGCGATTGATGGCGGGAATACCCGTTACATAGGTAACGTCTGTTATTTGCCCTGATTCAATGGAGCTCTGTAGATCTGCTCCTCAGAGTTATTTTCCTTAAATAGTATATGAAAGAGGAAGTTCAATTCATAAGATGAATGTGTTTGTTAGCATGGGACCTAGCCTTTGGGAATTGCCAATGCACGTTGGTATTTTATTACTTTTTTCTGGTATCACAGCGTGTTAACTCGCAGTTTATATGGCCACGTTGTCTGTGGTAATATTTACAAACAGTGATAGGTTTACTGTGTTTGTACAACAGTAATATATTAAGCTTTGCTTGTCAATTATACAGTTTGGAGTTCGTAGCAGGTCAATTACATATTTCTTTCTTTAAAGCAGCGATCACTATTTTTTATGTGCACTGAATAGAAGTTACAAGCTCCTTTTTATATACAGAACAACTATTAGTCATACGAGTGTCATTTACTAAAGGTATTACTTAATGCAATGCATCAAGAGTTGCTGTCAAACTAACCTGTGTATCAAAGAAATAGGCAAAATTAAGCAATGCATCTGACATGTTTTCTAACATGCTGTATACAAGTAATAAATAATTCACAGTTGTTATTATATGACAAATCAAATTATAGAAAAAATAAATAATATTATAATGAAATGGACAGTTCATCTTCTGGACGTGTTTGCACATGTGCATATGTTATGACCTAGGTGGAAAAATAGAGAAAAGGACATAAAGTAGTACAGTATGTCCTAGCACACAATTATCTGCTTGCAAGGTAAGAAATCTGTCTGCGGCCCTGTCTGGGGGATGCAACCAAAGCAGTTACAAATAGAGAGATCCAGGTAGGGACCTGTGTCCTGACAGTACCAATGAAGTGTCAGTTCCAGAGGCAAGAGAGAGACTTCATCATTCCCCCAATTTAAGTTGGGATTGAAAGGGACAAGGTGAAGGTCATCACCCTGGGTTATGTAGGGATCAGAGGAGATGAGCTATCTCAAATTGCAATATCAATATGCTGATGTGGTGCACCCAATAAATACTCAAGTTAAAAGTTCCTGGTACCCTGTTCTATTTCATTCCAGTCCTCTACAGCCTTGGCCTGACCCCACGAGGAGAGAAGAACCTGAGATAATTTTGCACTTTACATTTATTTTCATTTTTGCAACCCGTGTGCTGTGTCTTCTTCCTCGCTCCTTGGAACCTGGTGAGTATATTTTCTATATACAGTATACTGTACATATTGGACGAGATGAGGTGGCGCAGCTGCCTTGTGAAAAAGATGCAGACCGGTACTGGATCACAGGTAAGAGCAAAGAGCTTTAATGACACATAACAGCCAGACGAACCACTCTTACGCATTTCGTACGGTAGACCGCGCTTTATCAAAGTCCAATCTCTGCTACTCATCTCAGTAGGAGCGCGCAGATGCTGCCAGTGTTTGCATCGACGCCCAAACAGTGAATTTATTCTTGTTATTACTGGTCCCACTCATAGAAGACTTACCTCATGCCAGAGGCTATTGGGGGGACCGGACCACTGTTACACATTGTGGCTACATGGGACACTTTGTTACACCGACAGCTATTGTGATTAAGGAACACTATGATTATATATTTACCAAGTTTGGCATGCACTGGGAAGTGTCACTAGGGGGTGTGACATTCCCATTCTTTCTACCTTATATACTGTACATATACTGTACAGTATAAATATAATGATGCTAGTCCAGCTAACTTTCTGCTCCTCCTGTCAAGTAAGCCATAGTAGCTACAGGCCGTGACAGGCTATCCTATGGATTTACATGTAGCCTCCCTGATTGGCATAAGATGTGGTAACCTTGGGTCTGTGTGGAAACCAATGCTGGTGCAGAACCAGTACCCTTCCCTTTGCATCCTGGAGGAGGCTCCCTAAATTATAGTTAGGAGTTTGCCCCTGAGGCGGGAGGTCAGTCGAGCCCTACCCTTCCTGGGGTATGGGTGTCGAGCACTAGCCTCCCGGTGGGTAAGGTGTTCCAGCCCTTCTTATCTATGAAGGGAAGAAGTAAGACAAGTGCTCCGCACTAGGCCTCTATTACTGCCGCTGGCCATGCACCATCCACGGGCCTGATACCTTCCTTCATCGATGCATATGCTGTATTGTCATCGGGCAGTGAGCATCACTAAAGACCCTCATTTATACCTCTGGCTTGAGTACGGTCCCTTATCCAGGGGTGGTGAAGGAAGAACTGTCACGGTAGGGGCTGCCTGCAGCTGTGCTGTTGCCTACCGTGGCTGGTGGCACTGACACCAAAGACTAAGTGACCCATGGAAGATCTTGACGACAACCTGCTTCCCCCATACCATCGCGGGTAGACTCACCTCTCCTGTTTCTCGCAGGTACCAGCACTACACTCAATAGTAGCCATGGTGGAAGTCCCCCAGAGAGGAGGGGGGGGGGTGAACGTGTGTATACATGCTGTTTATACCTGGGACTAAAATTTTAATCGGTGATACTTTACTAAAAAAAAAAACATAGTTTTGGTTGTTACCTAGTGTAATTTTTTAATTATGTGTGCTTCTGTACAGATCTTCTCAAACCAGCGATATTTTTGGTAAACTGACATTTGGTGATTGCCTTTAGGAGGGAAAAGGTCAGCAAAATGGATTTTAAGATTTGGGAACATAAAGAAACTAGATAAATTAGTTTGGATACAGTTCTGTTTCACAATACTTACTGCATTTCATTTTGTGCCTTCGTGACAAGAGCTAAGGTAACAGTGTGTAAAATGCAATTATGCAATGCTTCAGTTGGCTAAGAAGATAACCTTTTGTCCTTCTGTCCACGCCCTGTACACATGCATTGATAGCTAAAACTGTTGCCTCATCTTACCTTTAACACACTGTATTAATTATAACATGTGATGTGAATCACATGTAGCATTCATAGCATTCTCCGCATTTGCTGAAGGGGAAGTTCAAGTAGCAATCACTCCTGGACAGTTTTTTTAACAATGGATATTTTTACATTAATTCAAACTCTATGTTTTGGCCCCATTTCTGACGTACTTACTGGTTTAGTTTCTGGTGTTACCTCCCCTTCAGGGAAATAAAATGGCAGTGAAATCTTACACGTCCCATGAGCCAATAGGAATCTGCAAAGTCATTTGGGGGGATAATGTTGTGGCTACCTATTGACAGCTGTTTAAATGTCCACTAGGGAACACTGGTAACCACTGGTAAATATCTGGGGAACCAGAGGTTCCTGACGCTAAAAAAAAATAGCAAAGTGCAGCACCAGAGAAACCACTGATTTGAATTCTTTAAAAAAAAAAAATTAGTAGCTAATTGGGGTGGAGCTTCTGCTTTAAACTTGTGATGTGCTTTTAATATATTCAATAGGTTTATATTTCTTAATATTTAATTCCTGATGGAAGGATTCTGCTCCAAATCAGATAAAGCAATGACCATTATTTTTGCATCTAATTAGCTTTATGGGCACCCGATAAACTCAGGAAAAAATCATGCGCAGTGCGCGTTTGCAGTCGCAGCGGACATTACACATAGCACAGGAAAGTGTAGGGAGGCAGGAAGGCCCCCTAGATGTTGCGCATGTGCAGGAAAGTGGCGCGGCAGCCATTAGTTTAGCGCAGGCGCAGATAGAGAGAGGTAGGCAGCCATTAGAGAGGCGGCCATGCGGTCCTCATAGGGAAAAGCCCCAGAGTGGACTCCAACTCCCAGCAGGCTTAGAGGCAGGTGAGTCAGATGATTGCAGGTAGCCAATAGTGTTTACAGCTTCCCCTGCTGAGAGTGGATACATTGTATGGGCAATGTGCTGGAAGTCAGTCAGACTGAGGAGACAGTGGGGGAAGGAAGGGAGGCAGAGAGCTGCGAGCTTCTGCCCTAGGCCAGAAGTACCCCGGGCTAGAGTTGAGGCCCTGACTCCCCACTAGTGAGGATGGGTGTTCATAGGGACAGGCCCTTAGGTAAGGACCCTGTGCCCCTTCAGCTGTAGTTCCTTAGTGCAGGGAGAGGGAGAGACCCTGTGCAGTTCCTTAGTGCATGGAAGGAGAGAGAGAGACCCTGTGCAGTTCCTTAGTGCATGGAAGGAGAGAGAGAGACCCTGTGCAGTTCCTTAGTGCAGGGACCAGTGATAGTGTTTGCTGCATGTTCCTGTATGCTGTGTTGCTGATCCAGAGACTGTCCTTACAGTGGGACGTACGGCTGGACCCCATCCAACGCGGAGGTACAGATCAGCGCTGGACCAAGAGGATCCGGTAGACCCTTTGCGACGACACCCAGGTGCAGGGGCACCTGGGCAGGTATTTACATCCTTCCACACGTGCACCAACTTTAACTTGCTCCTCACATGTGACAGGCCTGTTCACACACTTGGGTGGGCTTGGACTCTGGACACAGGGCTGGGAAGGATGTGTAAGGGTATAGCCCAGTTAGGGGCAAGGTTATAGCTGCCAGCTAGTGGCAGAGGGTGGCATATATATTGTTGTGTATGCTGATGTTGCACTGTTATATTATGATACTATGTGTTGTGTTGCTCGTCCAGTAAACCTTTTAGCATAACCCTGGTGTATGTGGTTTCTGGGTGGGTTCCTATGCTAGGGCCATTCTACACTCCTATAGAATCCTACATATGTGGAGGCGCTGACCAACGAGAGAAGCACCCCAGGTTCGCAGCAAGCAGAGGCTTCCAGAAAAGCACCCCAGGTTATCAGCAAGCAGAGGCTCCGGCCTCTTGTGAACCTGCAGGTATACGCACCACACCTGGTAACATGTAATTCCTTACACCACTCACATCTGCGATTGATGGGGGGAATACCCGTTACATAGGTAACGTCTGTTATTTGCCCTGATTCAATGGAGCTCTGTAGATCTGCTCCTCAGAGTTATTTTCCTTAAATAGTATATGAAAGAGGAAGTTCAATTCATAAGATGAATGTGTTTGTTAGCATGGGACCTAGCCTTTGGGAATTGCCAATGCACGTTGGTATTTTATTACTTTTTTCTGGTATCACAGCGTGTTAACTCACAGTTTATATGGCCACATTGTCTGTGGTAATATTTACAAACAGTGATAGGTTTACTCTGTTTGTACAACAGTAATATATTAAGCTTTGCTTGTCAATTATACAGTTTGGAGTTCGTAGCAGGTTCTATTCGTAGAGTTTCTTTCTTTAAAGCAGCGATCACTATTTTTTATGTGCACTGAATAGAAGTTACAAGCTCCTTTTTATATACAGAACAACTATTAGTCATACGAGTGTCATTTACTAAAGGAATTACTTAATGCAATGCATCAAGAGTTGCTGTCAAACTAACCTGTGTATCAAAGAAATAGGCAAAATTAAGCAATGCATCTGACATGTTTTCTAACATGCTGTATACAAGTAATAAATAATTCACAGTAGTTATTATATGACAAATCAAATTATAGAAAAAATAAATAATATTATAATGAAATGGACAGTTCATCTTCTGGACGTGTTTGCACATGTGCATATGTTATGACCTAGGTGGAAAAATAGAGAAAAGGACATAAAGTAGTACAGTATGTCCTAGCACACAATTATCTGCTTGCAAGGTAAGTATTGCACTCACATTTGGCAATCTTTAAAAACGCATCTCTCCAAAACACTGGACCTGGAACTGCAGCATACAATGCATGGACTTGTAATTGCACTGGAACCGGTGTCTTTGGGAAGCGAAGTTCCTCCCTTTCTCCTTGCATCACATCAGAGGACCTCTCAACAAAGGGACGTGGATGTGTACATCCTCACAATTTATTAAAAAGAAAAAAAAGTCATGCACTTATATCACTTTACACAACGGTGCTTTGAGACGGAAGGTATTTTCTTAGCCACTGAGTGCCTAGCTCCTCATGTCCGACTGGCTCCACCCTCTTGATGTTAGTGTCCTGATGCTCAGCAATCTAGTGGAGGTTTCTTTCTCCACTCCGTCCGTTTCTGTGCCACAACACGCCATAATGCTGGGTTTAACAATCCTCTCTCCCCAGCATGTATCTTCACCAAGCATTCGTTTTTTTTTTTTTAAATAGAGCTCCCAAATCAAATAAAGATACAACTGAACGTAAAATAAGTTTGTGGTTTTTTTTGTGTCATTGGGCATCGGCTCTTTAGTGGCTGGATCTCATGGTGCCCCTGTGGATGAGGATGGCTTTCATCCTCCTCACTTTTAAAGCTTTACACTCTTCTGCTCCTTCTTACATCTCTGCCCCGATTTCTCGCTATGCACCATCCCGACTCTTGCATTCTGCTAAAGGTTGTCTTCTCTACCCCTTTTTGTATCTACAGCTCTCTCCCGCCTTAAACCTTTCTCACTGACTTCCCCACACCTCTGGAATGCCCTTCCCCTCAATACCCAGCTAGCACCCTCTCTATCCACCTTTAAGACCCAATTCAAAACACACCTGCTTAATGAAGCATATGAGTAGCTCTATGAGTGATAGTTTTACACCGTATACATAAACCTTGGACCCTTGCAGACTTACCAGAATGCCCTCCTACTGTCTCTATATGTCCTTCCTACCAACCAATTAGATTGTAAGCTCTTCGGAGCAGGGTTTCCTTTTCCAAAATGTTACTTCTATGTCTGAAGCACTTTTCCCCTTTGTGTTAATTATATTAACTTTTTTTATCTATAATTGTCGTGTGTAATACTGCTGTGAAGCACTAATGGCGCTATATAAATAAAGACATACATACATACATACCAGCAAGGGATCAGTACATTCTGAACATATATATGTATACCTGGGATTTAAATTTTAATCTGTCATACTTTATTTAAAAGAAGACATCGTTTTAATAGTTGCCTAGTATAATTTTTGAATTATGTGTGCTTCTGTGCAGATATTCTCAAACCAGCGATATTTTTGGTAAGCTGTGACATTTGGTGATTGCCTTTTGGAGGAAAAAGGTCAGCAAAATTGATTTTAAGATTTGGGAACACAATGAAACCAGATCAATTAGTTTGGGTACATTTCTGTTTCACAATACTTACTGCATTTATTTTTGTGCCTTCGTGACAAGAGCTAAGGTAACACCGTGTGAAATTATGCAATCTACAATATGCTAAGAAGTTAACCATTTGCCTTCAGTCCACGCCCTGTACACATGCATTGATAGCTAAAACTGCTGCATCATCCGACCTTAAACACACTGTTATAATTATAACGTGATGTGAATCACATGTACGTAGCATTCATAGCATTCTCAGCATTTGCTGGTTGGGAAGTTAAAGCAGCAATCACTCTTGGCCAGTTTTTAACAATGGATATTATTACAGAATTCAAACTCTATGTTTAGCTCTTCTGACATACTTAATGGTTTAGTTGTTGGGTTACCTCCCCTACATTGAAATAAAAATGTAGTAATATATTAAGCTTTGCTTGTCTGGTCTACAGTTTTGAGTTGTAGCAGGTCAATTACATTTTTTTGTTTTTGTTTCTTAAAGCAGCAATCACTCTTTTTTATGTGGACTGAACAGAAGCTACAAGCTACTTTTTATATACAGAACAACTATTTTGTCATACTGTACAGTATGCGTGTCATTTACTAAAGAAATTACTTAACGCAATGCATCAAGAGTTGCTTTGAACCTACCCTGTGTATCAAAAAAGTATGTGAAATGACACAATACCTCGGACATGTTTTAAAACATTGCTGTATGCAAGTAATAAATAATTAACGGTAGGTATGACAAATCAAATTTTAACATATGAAATCCTACATATTTTATTAAAGATGAATTTCAACAAAATCAGGCATTTTTATTTATTTCAGACTAAGGGGCATTTATAGTCCGATTAAGCTGTTTTCTGGCAAACTTCCAACATAGTCAATGGGAATCATTGTCCAAAATGACCCAATTGGCTGCTTCGACTGATATAGAATAAGACCAATAAGGGCTTATTCAGTAAGATGTGGTAGTGCAGATAGGGGAACATTAACACGGAAAGTCTAATTGCCTTAAGTGGGATTATACATTTGATACTGCCCCAATCTGCTCTCCATCTCTCTCTCTTGCTTCCCTCCTGTAGATATGATTTCTTCTTAATACTGTACAGTGCATGTCTCTCTCCTTCACCCTTCTCCCGTTCATCTACCCGCTTAACCAGTTTTTTTTTTATAACGTTGATTTTATTAGGTGATCCAGTACATACATAATAACACAATCCATAGGCTTTTGTAAAATCACCAGTTCCTTTTTTTCTAGTACATTGAATGACACGGACGTGACAGACTTGACAGACAAAAAGACATGACTTCAGGGTGTCGGGGAGGGATGAAGGAAGGGGGGGAGGGGATCTTGGAGGCGACCTTGTTGCCTGATGGACGGAGGCAGCTTTCTTTTTTTTTTCTCTCTCTTTTCTTTTTTTCCCCCCCTTCCCTTTCTTCCACCGGTTTGTGACGTAGTAGGGATGTGCGGGTCTTTGGCCCTGCCGCTAGGGTTGGGGTTGGCTCTACCTCCCTCAGCTTCCTTTTACGTCATAGTCCCACGGTCTCTGTGTTGTCATGGATCCATTTGGTCATAGGAGAACGCATTTATACTTATCATTGCAATATTGTGGTGATATCTATCCCCGGGATGTCTGTCTGGGCCAACCATGGCGACCAGACTTTTAGAAAATTTGAGCCGGAGTCGTTAACCAAACTCGTCAACTGTTCCATCCGACACACAAACCAAATTCTGTTCCTGAT
The DNA here is from genome assembly GCF_040206685.1 of Ascaphus truei. Taxonomy (NCBI): domain Eukaryota; kingdom Metazoa; phylum Chordata; class Amphibia; order Anura; family Ascaphidae; genus Ascaphus; species Ascaphus truei. Next base: position 124,823,465 of record NC_134486.1, read on the forward strand.
TTTGGGTAAAATTGGTATATCTGGTTGCTTCCACAGTGCTGCGATCTCGCATCTAGTAGCGGTTGCTAAATGTGATATCAATTTGTGGGTGGCCTTTGATAGTCCCTGGACCCGTCTGCCTAACAAGAACAGCCAAGGGTCCAGTGGGATCTCCACTCCTACCAGCCTCTGCAGCCAGTCCCTGATTTCCGCCCAAATCGGAGCTACTTTCGTGCAGGACCACAGCATGTGGCGCAGGTCAGCTCGTTCTCCGCACTGCTTGGGGCACAGTGGCGAATAACCTCTGACAAATTTAGATAATTTTATTGGGGTATAGTACCAGCGCATCAGGACTTTGTATGCGTTCTCCTTTAACGTGGTACAGATAGAACCCTTAGCTGCTGCCTGCAGGATCCTGTCCCAGTCTTCGTCCTCCAGTGTTTCCCCTAAGTCTGTCTCCCATTGTCTCATGTAGCTAAGTCGGGGTTCGTCTTTTGTCTCGGGGCAGATCACTTCCCTGTACATTCTAGAGGTTAGTCCCCTCGTGTCCATTGCTCTGGAACACAGCTGCTCAAAATTTGTTCTACCCGGCCGAATTGGGGTCTTATTATAAAAAGCCCTGATCTGTAGGTATCTAAAGAATTCTGCATTAGGTATGTTTTTTTCCTCTTTGATGTGGTCAAAAGTTTTGACATGTTGTCTACCCTCCAAATCTTTTAGTCGAAAATACCCAGCTTGAATCCACTTTGCAAAGATCGAGCTATCTAGGCCTGGAGCAAAGTCCGGATTACCCCAAATGGGCGTCATCAGGGAGTTTAGTGTAGTGAGAGAACATCTAAATTTGGTAGCCTCCCATATCTTCAAGGAGCTCAAGATGGCCTCGAGATGCAGCGGAGTCTGAATCCCAGACCAGCTTTTCTTGGGTAACCAGATTAGATTCTGCAGCTCAATGGGCCCACAGCAATCTTTCTCCAATGCCACCCATCTCCAGAGACCCGGATCTGCGTGCCACTGTACGATTTGGCTCAACTGGGCTGCTTCGTAGTAGGCAAACAAGCAAGGCACCCCCAACCCTCCTCTCGAGGTCAGCCTCCTCAAGATGTCTTTTTTTATTCTTGGGCCTTTTTTATTCCAGATAAACTTTGTTATCTTAGACTGCAGCGAGAGGATATCATCTTTCAGTAGGGGGGTCGGGAGGGCCTGAAAGAGGTATAGCAACTTTGGAAGGAGATTCATTTTAACGCTGTGAATTATTCCAAACCATGATATGCTGTACTCCTCCCATCTCCTGAGATCCTCTCTCAGAGTCTTGAACAACCTGGGATAATTCGCCTTATATAAAGCTTTAAACTCTCTAGTGATATATACAGTAGCGACATACTTTATCGCACTAAATGCCGGCGGCATGCCGGGATCTACCCCAGCTGCCGCCAGTAATATCCGCGCGCCGCCGCGTTTCCCACACGCACCCCCCCTCCACCTCGCGCGCAATTTACTATCCTTCCGGACCCCGAGCCCGGCTTCTGCTCTGCCCTTCTGCTTCCCCGCACCCCCGCTTACCTTAATTTGATGTCCAGGGGTGTCGGGGAAGCCTGGGGAAGCCGGGGAAGACGGGGAAGCCGGGCGCGCCTGTGACTGTGACGTCACAGTGCGCCGCCACGCGCCGCGGCTACCCGCTTCCCAGCCTCATACAGCCAGCGGCATTTGCTCGAATAAGAGCTGCCGCTGCTGTACCCCTAGGTATTTGATCATGGAGGGCTGCCAGCTAAAGTTAAAGTTCAATCCAATTAGTTTTTCTATTGGTTTGGGCAAATTAACGTTGAGGGCTTCTGATTTGGCCTGATTAATTTTGAACCCTGAAATTTGTTTAAATTTCCCCATTATTGCAAAAACATTGGGCAGGGAGGTGAGAGGTCTGGACAATGTCAGGATCACATCATCTGCATATAGCGCCACTTTATGGGTTTGTTCTTTTAGTGTTATTCCTGATACATCTGGGCATAATCTCAGATGTGCCGCCAAGGGTTCAATACAAAGGGCGAACAGCAAGGGGGACAGCGGGCAACCCTGCCTCGTGCCACTTCGGATCTGGAATTGTTCTGAAGGGAAACCCTGATGCCTCACCCTCGCTGCTGGCCCCTCATACAGTGCCATAATGGCCCCCAGAAGACGTCCCTCGAAGCCAAATGCCTCCAGCGTCCCCCTTAGATAGGGCCAATCAATCCTATTGAAGGCTTTCTCAGCATCCAGACTAAGTACCATTGACGGGATATTATGTTTTTGGTCCAAATCAATCAGATCGATTACTCGTCTGGTATTATCTGCTGCTTGTCTTCCTCCAATGAACCCCACCTGATCTGGGTGAATTAACCTGGGGAGGACGTTACCCATTCTGTTAGCTATAAGTTTTGAGTACCTTTTTAGATCAGTATTGATCAAAGAGATGGGCCGGTAGCTCTTAGGCCTCGGTCCCGCTGCGCTCGTTGGCGCGGGCGGCCATGTCGCGAGTTCCCCACCAGCAGGGGAATCCTCGCAAGCCGGTCCCGGTCCCCCCTGGCGGCATAGCTGACTACACGCTGTGGCGCGTCAGCCGCTAGGAGACACAAGAGAATGGTGTTTCCTAGCGTTGACGCGTCACGTGGTGTGGCTGTGAGCCAATGGGGAGGGGAGGCTTCGGGAGGAGGAGAGGCTTCGGGGAGCGGGGATGAGTTTGGAGTGAAAGCAGGTGAGTGCCTGTCTGTGTGTGCCTGAGTGCGTGAGTGCCTGCCTCTGTCTGTGTGTGTGTGTATGAGTGCGTGAGTGCCTGCCTGTGTGTGCGCGCGTGTGTGTGTATGAGTGCGTGAGTGCCTGCCTGCCTGTGTGTGTGTGTGTGTGTGTATGTATGAGTGCCTGCGTGTGTGTGTGTTTAAACTTACCCTCAGCAGCTCCAGCCCGCGTCCGTGGAGAGGGGGGGGAGAGTAGCGGGTCCCTCCGCTCAAGCCACGCCCCCCCTCCCTGTCAAGCCTCCCACTCCCGCCCACCTCCCGCTCCCGCTACCTACAGACCGCATATCGCTGTCTGTGTATGTCAGCGCACCGCCTGTCTGCAGTGCGGGTGCGCTGACTCTGGGAGCGGGGCCTTAGCCTTACAGTCTGCCGGGTCCTTTCCTGGTTTATAGATCAGGGAGATAGACGCCTGAAGCATCTGAGCCGGGAACGAGGCCCCCTGCAACACCGAATTATAGAGTTCTAGCATATGTGGCGCTAATATTTTCAAATATTTTTTATAATATAGGTTTGAGAAGCCCAGGAGTGGACCAGGTGCCTTGGTAGGCTTGAGGGACTTTACAACTGCCGTTAACTCTTCTAAAGAGAAATCTGTCTGCAGCGCTTCTTTCTCCGCCCTGCCCAATGTTGGCAACTTTGCCCCCGTTAGAAATTCCCGTAAATTGTCCCTCGTTTTTTGGTTGTGTATGACCTTACCGCCATCCTATAGCGTCTCACAGTAGGATTTTAATTCCTCTACGATCCGCTAGGATTCGAGGTAAGCTCTCCCCCCTGCATCCTAATCGATTGGATCTAGTAATTTGGGGCTTTATTTCTTAGTTTATTAGCTAGAAGGGTGTCTGGCTTATTCGCCTTCTCAAAAAACCTGCGTTTAGTCCAGCTCAGCTCCTTTTCCGCCTGGGAGGCTAAACGAATGTTTAACTGATGTTTGATGTCTAAAAACTCTTTCAGGGTAACTTCTTGTTTTATGAGTTGCAGTGAGGGTTGCCAATTTCTCCTGTAACTCCTTGATTTGGTGATCCTGGTCCCTCCGGCGCCTAGCCGCTAGACATATCAGGGATCCCCTGAGGGTCGCCTTATGGGCCTCCCACAACGTGGAGTGTGATGACACGCTACCCTCGTTCTCCGTAAAATACTCCTTGATTTTGTCTCCTACCTCCTTTGCTATGCCTGGGATCTTTAATAACAGCTCATTAAGTCGCCAGTTTGCTCCTGGTCTATCTAGTAAATTTAGCCTGCACCTCAGCTCAATTGGTGCGTGGTCTGACCACGAAATGTCGTGTATCCCCGTATGGGAGACCACTGGAACCAGTCTATTGGATACAAGGAAGTAATCTATCCGTCTGTATCGGTTGTGGGGATGGGAGAAAAATGTGAAGTCCTTAACCCTTTGATGTTGCTCTCTCCAAATATCTACTAATTGACAGTCTCGTAGTCCCTGTGTGATGTTTAGTACGTCCTGTCTGTGGGGGTGGTTAGATGCTGTACACCTATCCATGTTGGGGTTTAACGTCCTGTTGAGGTCTCCAGCTATGATAATGCTTCCCCTCGCTTCTCTGTGTACCTTCTGGAAGAACGTGGTATAAAACTCCGGCGCTAACTCGCATGGGGCGTATATAGACGCTAATGTAAGGGGCTGGCCCTGTATTGATCCTACCAGAATGAGGAACCGTCCCTCCTTGTCTGTCAGCTTCTTTTCTACCTGGAATGCTAGTCTATTGTGTATTACTATAGCTACCCCCCTCTTTTTTTCGGTCGCTGAGGCTAGGTATACTGATTTGAAATCTTTATCTAAAAATTTGGGAAAACTGCCTGTGGAGAAGTGTGTTTCTTGGAGAAAGAGAATATCAGTGTGGTGTCGTTTGTAATCTCTAAAGGCCAACTTACGTTTAGCTGGGCTATTAAAGCCTTTGACATTGTGCGATATACACCTGATCTCGTTATTCATCGTGTTTTATTGCCCTGCCTTTAATGCTGTTTTCTTCGGTTGCTGTGCCCACTTCATGTGGCCTCTTCTTCCAGCTTCCGGCCTCTCTGTCTTTTTTGTCATTCGGCTTGCTCTCCCTGGGAGGGGGCGGGGTAGGATGGGGTAGTATTGGGCCAGACACATAAGAGAAAACCAATAGGAAAGACAAAGGGGAAGACAAAACATGAATACAAATATTTACAGAACAGTGATAACTTGTCGTCGACTACGGGGCCTCCCCATCCCATAGCCAAGTCCAGCGCCCTTGGGATGACAGCTCCCGTGGTCCTCTGACTGCCTCTCTCCCTTGTCTCCCAAAGGACTTTATCGGGGTCCCGTGGGTCCCTTCCGCCGTGGCCCCGACCGAGGCCCATGCCAACTCCGGGGTATGTGTCTCCTCCCTCACTCCGATCCCGCGCGCTCTCTGCACCCCTATTCCTGTATCAACTACCCATTTAAATTTTAGTTGCCGCAACTTGCCTGTGCTGACTCTCGGGAGACTGTCTGCTGCCCCGTGTCTATTATTGCTGAAGCTCCCCCCTTCTAGACTGCTGCTAGATCGTTTCTTGCACAGTCTCCCCGCGTGGTGTACCTCCGGGCCCGTTCTTTTATTTCGCCTTCCCGCTATCCCTCAGGCCTGAGGGACGTGTCCCTGTCGTCTTCCAGAGGCCCTCTCTTTTAACTGACTCCACGCCTTTCCGCACGTGTCTGCTACTCCCACCGAACCTTGCTCACTCGTCTCCTACTCCTTGCAATCCTCCGGCTATATCTACCGCAGTTTGGTAGGTGCGCTCATACCCTCTAATTTCCTCCTCCTCGCCCGCTAGCTTCCCCCCCTTCGCCCTCCAGCGTCCTTCAACGATCCCCTCCCTCCACTTCATCCTACAACCTCCCTCTCCAGCCTCTCCTTACATCCCTCTCCCCTCTCCTACTGCTGTGGCCCTTATTTTCCCCTTCCCTCCTACCCCTCCGATCTATCTATTTTTCCCACTAATCTACTTGCGCCACCCTACCCCTCTTCTCCCTCCCTCCGTCTTTTTCCGAGCCGGTCTCTATATGCTTCCTCCCATCCGGCATATCTCAGGCTCCCAGCAGGGGGGCTTCTGCTCTCGCTCGGCGCTCTCTGATGTGTCCCTGCTTGTTGGTGTCTGGACCTGCCTCCTCCAAGATGGTGTCTCTTCGCTCGTCCTGCAGTGATGACGACTTCTGGTTTCCGGCGGCCGCCATTTTGGGACTGCTTCTGCTGCGAAGAGGCTGGAGTGTGCGCTCTACTCCCGCCTTCTCACCTCTTCCGGGTCCTGCGCCTCAAGCTGGTTCTAGGGAGGCGCCATCGTGTCCGCCATCTTCCTTCCACGACTTAGAAGCAGATCCAAGGTAGGTTTTACCTCTTTATTCTTCCCAGGAACTACTATCAGATCCGTATTATGTTTAAGGTTCTCCACAGCATAGTCGGGGACTCTGTGTTCCTTGCATCCATATGGGGGGACCTTGTGAGCTAGACATCTTCTTATTCTCGCTGGGCAACAAACTTTACAGGCGAGGCAACTTTTAAACAGTGTAACTTTTATTAACTCGACGTCTTATTGAGAACTCTGTACCAGTCTCTTATTTCTTGCCTCCCTTGGCTTTGGATGTGCTCGCGCTGTTACTCCATTCCGGCTCCAGCGGTTCTTCCCTCTCCATTTCCTCCACGGGGACACCCTTAAAGCCTAGCTTGGCCAGGAACGCTGGACCCTCTGTCGGCTCCTTCATTAAGATGGGCCTCCCGTTCCTCGCCACCATCAATCCGAACGGGAAGGTCCACTTATATCTAATGTTCTGGTCTCGTAAGACCTTTGTGATTGGGAACAGGTTCCGGCGTCTAGCGAGGGTAACCGGGGATAGATCTTGATAGATCATCATCCTGTTTCCCTCAAACTCCACCGTGGTAAGGGCCCTAGTTTGGCGTAGCACTGCCTCCCTGGTGGGATAATAATGCAGCCTAATGATAATGTCCTGGGGCTGCTCTGTTTGCATTGGCCGTGAGCGGAGGGCTCTGTGGCACCGGTCCATTGCTCGTGCCTCCTTATTGCATTCCGGGAGTAGGGACTCTAGCCATCTTGAGATGTACTCCTCGCAGTCCCCAACCTCCTCAGAGACCCCCCGTATGCGGATGTTATTTCTCCGCTCCCGGTTCTCCGCGTCCTCCTGGCGGTCCTTCAGCTCGTCGATCTGCCGCTGCAGCTCCCCTGACTTTTTTTCTGTTTTTTGCTCCACCTTTATAGTTTGATCAACTTTTGTTTCCAGGGCATCGGTACGCGTCCCTAGTTTGCCGACCTCTCTCTTAACCTCTTTTATATCGGCCTGTAAGAGAGACTTCAGATCATTATACAGTCTCTCGAAGTCACATCTTCGTACAGGTAAAAAGGCTGGATTGCAGGCCCCTTCCGCCTCTCCGTCTTGCTCGGTATCCGTGTCGGGATTTGAAACCGGCGCCATTTCCCCCGCCACGTTGCCTGAACCCGCTCCTCCGAAGTAGTCTCTGACATCTGCTAGTTTCTGCATTTTTTGACCAGCTGGCTTTTTCGGAGCCATCTCTGCAGGTTTGGCTAGTGTTGCTTAACTTTTTTTATGGGTTTTCAGTTGATTTTGGGGTGTTTAATATTATCTTTTGTAGACGCGCGGTACGGAGCTAACTTTTTAGACCTCCATACTCCCTGTCGTCGCGCATGCGCCTCTCCCGCTTAACCAGTTTTTAAAGTTTTTCTGCTACCTGAAGTGTACCTAAAATTACAACATAAAAGACAACATGCTATCATTTCCTTGACTTTCCATGTAACTGAAATAAGTAGCTTACATTGTGAATTTATAGATTTCCAAGGATTATTGTACAGAAACACTTCCAACCCCTCCAAAAAGTATTTGCAGGTAATTCTGAATACTATCACCCAGTCTAATTTTCGGTGTATTTGATCTGCAGTTCTTACTGAAGTGCATTGAGAGTACAATATGTAATGCCTAGCTTTATATTAAGGTTGTATGCATTTTACATACTTTCATGGCCATCTAATAAGGAAATAACCACAAAGTGGACATTTTGATGCATTCACTGTTATTGCTAAAGCCTGTAATTGTTGTAGTATGGACAGATTCCTACTCTTCACACATTTGCTTTCATTTTGGCTTTATCAGCCTAGTAGAACAGGTTCTAACTAATGTCCTTAAGAAAAACTCTCAATAATTTAGACTATTACATTGGCAGGGATGTGAAAAGCCAAAACATTCAACACTTTTAATCACATCTTCTGTAATTTCAGTAAATAACATTTCTTCTCAGCTCAGCATCTCGAGTCCATTCTTGTCTATGCACTCTGGGCAAACCGACACCAAAAATCAAAGGTGTTTTTAGGTCCATAAAAGATACAAATTATATCCAATATGTTAATCTTGGAAGCATATTTTTTATTTTTGCAAGGTTTAGTGTTTTTTCATGTTTAAACATTTTTCCTGCAAAAACTGATCAAACTAGTATAACAAAACACATTTCAGGAACTGCAATATTTTCTTCTTGGTTTTTTCAAATTGTCAAAAAAAACCAACATATTAATTGATTTATTTTTTAAGTTTCTTCTGCCAACATTTATGATTTGCAATGTACATTATAATTTATCATTTCCCCCAGTTTTGTTCCTGCTAAACACTCCTCAAATCGTGCATCCATTTCTTGGTTCTGAGCTTCCGTGAAATAATTTTTCCAGTCTCCAACTTCACCTTGAAGAAAAATACAATATGAAATGTTAAGTAATATAATATATTGTTAATCGCTGTCAATTGCAAATTCATAACTCTAGATGGGTGAAACTTGGGATCAGCTTTGCAAATAGGGAAAATTTGGGATACTCAAAACTAGCAAAGATACAAATGATTCAGAGATCAGCAGACACCCTCCATTGCCAAATTTGTTATTCAAATCCATAGGATTTATTAAATGTGAAAATTTGGATTCAGTTAACACCTTTCATAATAACTAAATGTATATGTGTTAACACTAACGCGTTGGTAAAGTATTCCTATCTATTGATATGGTTTTATGCCTGTGAACTCTGTGACCTATCCCCTGAATTTTACATACGGTAGTCTATATTCCTATATACTGTATTCTTATTCTGGGCTCAAAATGTTTACCTTTCCTAAAAATAACTTGCAGACATTCCACATCACTCTTTGTAGATTTCTCTTTCATGGACTTGAAGGTGCCCATTTTGGCAATGAGCTGAATCTGCTCCTCAGTCAGAGAGATACCAAAGAATTCAGATATCTTCTTTATTGCTGCATCCAAGTCCTGTACACACACAGAGATAATGGTTGGATTCACACTAAAGGAAGACAACAGTACTGTGATTTATACTAAAAAGAGTGGCACCATACACAAGTAATGTTACTGAATGGATTAAAATGAATCAAATGAATCTAACATTGACATACTTCTTTTACTAGTGCAATTTGTTCTCTAATCCTCATCATAACAATTCTGTATTGAACCCGAAAGAGAGAGAGACTCTTCTTAGCTAATCCCATATTGCTAATATATATACACACACATACACACACACACCTTTATACAAAACGTGGAGCGACACCTGTGCATCAAAAAAAAAAGCACGTGGGATACCTGAGATGTGCTCATTTGGATATGCAAAGTATATTTAAATGACTTAAATTAGCATATATCACATCTCTCTTTATAGGATATGTACCTATATGTACACTTTACTCTGACTACTATCCCACAAAATATATAGGACACTACCTGGGGATAAAAATGTTGATACTAGCCAGCATCATACATGAAAAATATCGGCATAAGATACATACGGTATGAAGAAAAAGCTCCAGGCAACATCTGGATAGCAGCTTACACAGCTTTCATTCAGAGCTTATCTTGCAGTACAATAGTGTACAAATTCTCAGCACTATCTATAGAAACACTTGCACCATCAGTAAGAACCAGCTAGCTGCCAGTATTACCTATAGCTTTTATAAAAAGCAATCTCCTCCATGTAAACTCACTGGATCAGACAAATTGGTCTTTTTGCCCACAGAATCTAAACATTTATACTCAAGGCACTAGTGTAAGTGCATTACCTCTTCTAGTTGGAAGATTCTCTTCACTTGCAATTCCAAATGAAAATATTTACACCGGAACACACAGGGTTAATCCTAGCAACCCTCTCACCAATTGAGTGTTGTATGAAAAGAACGACATGGGAAGGACAACCCCCTAGATTAATCAGAAGCCTTGACAAAGCACGCGCATGCACGTGAAACGATCGTCGGTGGTGGCAGATTTAAATATCTAGTGAATACTTTTACATGGACATCAGCTATTATAATGTTGCGGCAAGTGGTTCTCAACACCACACTACCCTATTAGCCCTTGCAAAGCCGAGCACATATAGCGGCAGGCACTATGAGTCATATTGCCATACAGGCGATTTACAGATATATAGCTAAGTACACGGACGCCAGTTAACGTAACGCGTGCGATTACAGAGGCTAGTGGTTCCCAACACCACATTACTTGATTAGCCCTGGCGTGTCAAAGCATATACAGCGGCAGGAACAAGGATCCATATCGCTTTATATAGATGCCAATTAATACAAGGCTGCGTTTTCAAAGTGAGTAGTTTGTAACACCACAAACTTTTTGATCAGCCCTGAACTATCGTCATGATGACTCTAGTTATACTTAGCTGGGGCTACCGCATTACCTTTTTAACTGTAAGCTGGCTGCCTCATATCAGTGGCTCACCTTCTATAAGGGCCACTGTGCATTGTGAACAAGGGGAAAGATAACTTACACAGTGGTTATCCACTGGAAACTCAAGTGAACATTCGGTCTCAGTACCGCAGACACATCTATTTCTGCTGTTCATACCACCTTTATTTACTAAAATAACACATCCCCTGAGGGAATTGACCCTCGAGTATAATAAGTGCCAGTTACTCTAGCCCTTTACAGAACCTGGCATCAGTTTTACTTTTACTACTTTATTCGTCATTCATCTATATACCACTGTAACAGGGTCTTAACCCTAGAAACAAAAAAGAAAAACCGGCGCCAAAAAAAATAATAATAATAATAAAATGTCAATCAATTCCAAACCATAAAAGGTGAAGTCCAAATGAAAGTCCTTAGAAGAACAGAGGAATTGAGCTGACGACTCTCCTCCCAGACCGAGCAATATGTAAAAGAAAGAAAACAGATTATGGTGCAGTATGCCTAATACTGTTGACTTTAAAACAGAACCAACTAACAACACATAACAGACAAGACAGACAACACAACAACACTAGCAAGGCTAAAATATATTGTTAAAAAGCTATTTTATTAACACAACTAATGCTATGTTCCGGAGGTGGAATATCCAGGGGGGTAAAACTGAAACCCTACTCACAAGACCCTGGTTGGGTAAAAGCAGTTCACACTGAGATGATGGTGTAGTCCTCCAAAGATGGCGACCGGAGCTCCCTCACGGGCGTCCCCACGTGATATGGGTGGAAGATGAATCACTTGAACTGCAGGGCTTTCCGGCGGATGTGACGTCACTCCCCTCACTGCTCCTGTTGCAACGCGATGTGATGCTCCCAATGCGAGTGTCCTCTCTCACTGCTCTGCCCCTATGGCTCCACCAGCTAATGCCCAATGTCCTCCGTGAACAAAGATGCTTCTAAAATGAACAAGAACTTCCCGACGCGTTTCGTGCGCATGCGCGCACTTCTTCAAGGAATGTGCTCCACCTTGTGTCTCAATAGTTTAAATACACTTGGTCATTAATGGCAATAGGCTAATTACATGATTGAAAAAGCATTAATCCTATAATTGCCATAATCAAGGTGGGCACAAGAACTAGCCTGGCTAGACACTAAACATGACAAAACTACACAAATGACAACATAAATACCTTAATATTATAAAACATTAAAATATTAAAAAGTGTTTAAAACATAAATAAATGGAGACAGGATTGACATAAAGATGATCACAATAGAATACATCACAGAAAGGCTTTAAGTTCAAACGTATATCTGTTGCTGACCGCAATAGGCGTTGACTGGGGTAATACCAATGCATCCTTCGCTCTTTTTTGTTGTAGGTAGAGGTTCTTATCATGCAAAGGTAATTTGGTAGATTTAAATGCTGTAGGAACCAGAATGTTGGTATTAGATTTCTTTGGGCCATTTCTCATATTTTTATTGGTAATATCACTTCTAGTAACTTTACAATCTTTGGTACCTATTAATCTATTGGGATTCTTATGTTCCATTTTGTTAACATTAATCTCTTTTGATTTCTTCGCCCAGTCCCTTTGACAACCTGTGTCATAGTCCTGTTTATCTCTGAAGAATTTTTGTTGTTTGTTTTGAACTATTTCTAATTCTGCCTGATCCAACCTCTTTTTAATGGTTGGTTCTAATAAAAGCAGCTCGTTATTATCCTTGTATGGATCTAGCTGAATTTTCATTTCTAAAATCTGATCATCCAACTCAGCCAGAGTCTTTCTACGCTGATGTACCAATAATTTCATGAGAGCAAATGCAGGTCAGGCAGGGAGTATAGTAGGTTTCCGTACTTGTGCGATATGTGTAGCCTGTTCCTATAGCATCAATACTAAATATTTTAAATCTAATGTAACTTCTAAAAGTTATCCTATTAAGACACTAATCAATTGCCATTCAACTTTTGTAATATACTTGCTCGAATGACCTTGTGGCTTGCAGTATATTGGCAGAACAGGGAGAACTTTTCAAAGACGTATTTATGAACACATTTATAATATCAAAAAGGGACTGGTTACACATAGTATCTCTCATCATTTTCTTTGATGTCATGATAAAAATCCCAAAGGTTTACGGTGTCAGGAAATTGAGGTAGTTCAAGCCAACCTGAGAGGTGGAAATAGATTACAACAGGCTAGTATGCGTGAAGCATACTGGATCTATGAATTAAAAACACTTTCTCCAAGAGGGCTAAATATAGATTTTGAACTTAAAGCCTTTCTGTGATGTATTCTATTGTGATCATCTTTATGTCAATCCTGTCTCCATTTATTTATGTTTTAAACACTTTTTAATATTTTAATGTTTTATAATATTAAGGTATTTATGTTGTCATTTGTGTAGTTTTGTCATGTTTAGTGTCTAGCCAGGCTAGTTCTTGTGCCCACCTTGATTATGGCAATTATAGGATTAATGCTTTTTCAATCATGTAATTAGCCTATTGCCATTAATGACCAAGTGTATTTAAACTATTGAGACACAAGGTGGAGCACATCCCTTGAAGAAGTGCGCGCATGCGCACGAAACACGTTGGGAAGTTCTTGTTCATTTTAGAAGCATCTTTGTTCACGGAGGACATTGGGCATTAGCTGGTGGAGCCGTAGGGGCAGAGCAGTGAGAGAGGACACTCGCATTGGGAGCATCACATCGCGTTGCAACAGGAGCAGTGAGGGGAGTGACGTCACATCCGCCGGAAAGCCCTGCAGTTCAAGTGATTCATCTTCCACCCATATCACGTGGGGACGCCCGTGAGGGAGCTCCGGTTGCCATCTTTGGAGGACTACACCATCATCTCAGTGTGAACTGCTTTTATCCAACCAGGGTCTTGTGAGTAGGGTTTCAGTTTTACCCCCCTGGATATTCCACCTCCGGAACATAGCATTAGTTGTGTTAATAAAATAGCTTTTTAACAATATATTTTAGCCTTGCTAGTGTTGTTGTGTTGTCTGTCTCGTCTGTCGTGTGTTGTTAGTTGGTTCTGTTTTAAAGTCAACAGTACTAGGCATACTGCACCATAATCTGTTTTCTTTCTTTTCCATATTGCACGGTCTGGGAGGAGAGTCGTCAGCTCAATTCCTCTGTTCATCTAAGGACTTTCATTTGGACTTCACCTTTTATGGTTTGGAATTGATTGACATTTTATTATTATTATTTTTTTTGGCGCCGGTTTTTCTTTTTTGTTGCTATGGTTCTTAACTGACTGTACGGTCAGTTTGTACCTGCCTGCCAGCTGTTTATAATTTGCACTAATTATTTTATTTAGTACACATTTTTATGATTCATTAGCGCTGTTTTACACCGTCTTTTTCTGTTAGGGTCTTATCCCTGTTAACAGACTTGCCTCTAATCCAGCAGTGTTGTGGTTAAATTGCACAGCAGCCATCAGCTAGTCTCCACTTGGCTGATTTGAACAATAGAAAAACCCTGTTCCCAGACACAGGAAGAGGATTCCTTAGTCCACAACTGGGCTGACCTAGGAAACAGACAGAGCAGAGGTTCCTGAGTCTCACAGGTGAGACTGACAGAGTGATCACAGATGTCTGGAGCTCACAAGACTTCTACACCTGAATGCTGATATAGCTTGCGGAAAAGGCAGCAACCCAGGAAAGAGAGAAGCCTTCCCCCTACAACTACGAGACAGATAAGACTTTTCTTATAAGACTGATAATCTATGTCTATCTATATATATATATAGTTAAGTTATGGTGAGTAAAAAAAGTGACAAAAACCCACCACAGCAAAGCATATAGCAAATGTAAATATACTGTATGCTCATTTGCATGTCTTAGGCAGGTCTGCAACCCCTCCTTTCACCATTATCAACCAGCACACAGCACTTCCACTGCAGCAAGGGATTCTGGGAAATAACTTGCAAATGAGCACACAGTGCCACTTTTTGCTTCAAAAAACATTTTAAACATGGTTTCCTATAGGCTTAAGCTTGCTGCATGGTCACAGCTCTGAGCACAGCCAGGGTTAAGATGCATAGCCAGAAAACCCATCCACAGACAGCTGTTTCGACCTTAATGGGTCTCATCAGTGTGGGGTTGGTTAACTGGCTATGCAATGAAGCAATGAGGATGGGGTTTACCATACTTACATACTTTCCCAGAATCCCTTGCTGCAGTGGAAGTGCTGTGTGCTTGGTGATAATGGTGAAAGGCGGGGTTGCAGACATGCCTAAGACATGCAAATGCGCATACAGAATATTTCCATTTGCTATATAGAAAGCAGGACTGGAGTTCTATTATGGTGCAACAGATATATTCGCAGGTATAATATAACAGGTCCCATATGTCACGGATATAGATATTCTTTTGCCTCGATGTATTAATGAAGTAAAACTGCTCCAAAAGGATTGGTATCCATTGTCAACCTGATATAATGTTCATAAGTATGTGACTGCCAGTTTGGGCTATAATCTTAGAGTGGGATTTATAGGGTATTGGGGGAACATAACACCATAGGCTGAGAGTTCCCTTTTCCCCTACCACACTCAGATAAGTCACTGAACAAAAATGGTGACAATGTCAGAGATCAGTGATAATATCATAGTCCACTCACTTTGAATTGTGGAGTGATGTAGATCAGCAGAAAATCTGTGCAGGCGTGCATCCAACTTGATTGAAGAGCAGAGAAACCAGCACACCATAGGTTAAAACTAATTTATTGGTAAGCAAGGGGAGACACCATAAAACCGGACAACCACTCACTCTGACGCGTTTCGGGCTAAGTCCTTTGTCAAAGGGCTTAGCCCGAAACGCGTCAGAGTGAGTGGTTGTCCAGTTTTATGGAGTCTCCCCTTGCTTACCAATAAATTAGTTTTAACCTATGGTGTGCTGGTTCCTGCCGTTTGTCCCTGCGCTGTGCTCCACTCCCCTCTCTAGAGGCTGTTTTCTCTATTTCCATTTGCAATATGCTTTGCTGTGGTGGGTTTTTGTCACTTTTTTTACTCACCATAGCTTAACTAAGTATGGTAAACACCATCCTCATTGCTTCATTGCATAGCCAGTTAACCAACCCCACACTGATGAGACCCATTAAGGTCGAAATAGCTGTCTGTGGGTGGGTTTTCTGGCTATGCATCTTAACCCTGGCTGTGCTCAAAGCTGTGACCATGCAGCAAGCTTAAGCCTATAGGGAACCATATTTAAAATGGTTTTTGAAGCAAAAAGTGGAAGTGCTGTGTGCTGGGTGATAATGGTGAAAGGCGGGGTTGCAGGCCTGCCTAAGACATGCAAATGAGCATACAGTATATTTCCATTTGCTATATATATACAGTTAGGTCCGTAAATAATTGGACACTGACACAATTTTCATAATTGTGGCTCTGTACGCCACCACATTTGATTTGAAATGAAACAACTGAGATCCAATAGAAGTGCAGACTTTCAGCTTTAATTCAAGGGGTTGAACAAAAATATCGTATGAAACGTTTAGGAATTGCAACCATTTTCATACACAGACCCCTTATTTCAGGGGCTCAAATGTAATTGGACAAATTAACACAATCATAAATAAAATGTTCATTTTTAATACTTTGTCGAGAATCTTTTGCAGGCAATGACTGCTTGAAGTCTGGAAATCATGGACATCACTAAACGCTGGGTTTCCTCCTTTGTGATGCTTTGCCAGGCCTTTACTGCAGCTGTCTTCAGTTGTTGTTTGTTCGTGGGTTTTTCTGCCTTAAGTTTTGTCTTCAGCAACTGAAATGCATGCTTGATCGGGTTGAGATCAGGTGATTGACTCGGCCATTGCAGAATATTCCACTTCTTTGCCTTAAAAAAACTCCTGGGTTGCTTTCGCTGTATGTTTTGGGTCATTGTCCATCTGTAAAGTGAAGCGCCGTCCAATCAACTTAGCTGATTTGGCTGAATCTGAGCAGACAATATATCCCTATACACTTCAGAATTCATCCGGCTGCTTCTGTCACATCATCAATAAACACTAGTGACCCAGTGCCATTGTAAGCCATGCATGCCCATGCCATCACACTGCCGCAACTGTTTTACAGATGATGTGGTATGCTTCAGATCATGAGCAGTTCCAAGCCTTCTCCATACTCTTTTCTTCCCATCATTCTGGTACAGGTTGATCTTAGTTTCATCTGTCCAAAGAATGCTATTCCAGAACTGGGCTGGCTTTTTAAGATATTGTTTGGCAAAGTCTAATCTGGCCTTTCTATTCTTGAGGCTTATAAATGGTTTGCACCTTGTGGTGAACCCTCTGTATTTTCTCTCGTGAAGTCTTCTCTTTATGGTAGACTTGGATAATGATATGCCTACCTCCTGGAGAGTGTTTTTCACTTGGCTGGATGTTGTGAAGGGGTTTTTCTTTACCATGGAAAGGATCCTACGATCATCCACCACTGTTGTCTTCCGTGGACGTCCAGGCCTTTTTGTGTTGCAGAGCTCACCAGTGCATTCTTTTTTTCTCAGAATGTACCAAACTGTTGATTTGGCCACTCCTAATGTTCCTGCTATCTCTCTAATGGATTTTTCATATTTTTGTAGCCTAAGGATGCCCTGTTTCACTTGCATTGAGAGCTCCTTTGACCGCAAGTTGTGGGTTCACAGCAACAGCTTCCAAATGCGAAAGCCACACCTGGAATCAACTCCAGACCTTTTACCTGCTTAATTGATGATGAAATAACAAAGGAATAGCCCATGAAACAGCTTTTGAGTCAATTGTCCAATTACTTTTGGTACCTTGAAAAATAGGGGGCTACATATTAAAGAGATGTAATTCCTAAACCCTTTCTCCAATTTGGATGTGAATACCCTCAAATTAAAGCTGATAGACTGCACTTTAAGCCCATATTCATTATTTAACTGTAACTTGAATTTATTCTGGTACACAGCCGAAATAACAAAACTAGTAATAGTGTCCAATTATTTCCGGACCTAACTGTGTATATATATATATATATATATATATATATATCTATGATTTGGGCTGGTGAATCGCTGGACTACAAGTGTAAATATACTCCAACGTGGAGCAGGTTTTGTTTGTGGATTTTCACATGTTTGCTGTGTTTAAAGCAACAGGCGCAATAAAGCCTTATTTTAATTTCACCTTAAACCAGTCTCCATTGCGTACCTTTGCACATGTGCTCTTACATATGGTGTCAGAAGTGGGATGAGAGGTGGGCCTTGAAGTTAAAAGGGGCCCCTGGAGATTGCCTGTGAATTTTTTTTGTGCTTTTTGCCTTCATACAGTCTTACAAACAGCCTGAGCAACAAAAACAAAGATTCACCTGCAGCAGAGATCAGAATTAAAGGGATACACATCCAGGCAGGAAATCTACACTCCACTGAAGAAAGCCACAAAACTACAGATGGACTATTTTCCCTGATTCCAAGAGGAGAGAGAGAGACTGTGCTGAAGCAGGTAAACCTTACTTGCCTATCACAATAAAGTGTAATATGGTTGTTGAAATAGGGGCTTTGCTTTCCAGCCGTAGTCAGGGTTCAAGAAGTGAGTTAGCACTCCAATGAAAGGAGCTAGGCTTTGTTTATTATTTTCTTCATAGAAATTTTTTTTTTTGCTGAAGCAGGGGAATTTTCAGCAAGCAAGTGCTGAGTGTAAAATTGCCCCGCCGGGTAAAATGGGATAGCTGAACTGTGTAAATGGTAACCCAAAGCCAATTGCTGAATGTTAAGTAGCCCTGCCGGGAGTGAAAGAAAGTGAAAAAAAAAAAAGAATATTTTTTTTTCTGCAAGTAAAGTCTGTCTAAGTATCTTGGGAGTACAACATGCACCCAAAGTGTGAAGAGCGAATGCCATAATACCCAAAGATGAGACTGAAAATTACTGAACTCAAGCAGAAAACCAGACTATTTTGCTGAAGCAGAGGGATTGTACATAGCAAGTAAATGGTGTAAAGCAAATGCCTTTGCTGAAGCAAGGAAATGGACAGCTACACTAGCAAGCATTGTTTGAAAGAAATAGTGCCAAATCTGTCAAGGTGAAGAGTACACCTAAAAAAAATAATAAAAAATCCCCATGGAATTTAAAATGGCCTCCCAGCTGAAGTCAAATACAGACTGCAAGAATGGGGAAGAAAATAAGTTCCTGGTGTAAAGAGCCCAGCCACACCGAGCAGTGTCCCTTCAGGCCTTATTCAGATGATGAGGATGGTCCCTACGTGGCCCCAGAAAAAGGGCAGCAGCCAGAGGACTATGTTTTCCAATGAGCCAAGGAACTGCAGCAGCATGCAATATGCTGTTGACCCAAGGAAGGTACAGAAGTTTTACTTAGCAACTGCACATCCAGTATCACTAATGAGAAAGAATGCGTGCCCAGTACTGCTGATGTTGTAAAACATACCAAAGTAAAGAAGAAGAAAAAGTCTACAGAGACGCCTGCGAGAGCTATGAACTCTACAAGCGAATTCTACCCACCTGTAGGACTACCAAAATTTGGGGTTCTAGCAAATACAGTGGCAATATGCTGCAATAGCGCCTCCAGAGGTCAGGAAGAAAAATACACTTGATAGCCTCAAAATGGAGGACAAGATACAGTGTTCCTGTAATGAACCCTACCCACGGAAGAGTGGCCCTTCCGGTCCAATAAGGATGAAGATATCTCTTACGGGGACCCCGAACCGAGTCACACCCACAAAACACCCCAAGAATGGTGGGGGTGCCTTAACTCAGTACGAACCGAAAAGACCGCTCTCTATGATGACGAATGTGGTCGGCAGGTGCAAGAGCAGGAACAGCAGATCTCTGAATATTTACGCCACCTAACGCAACTGCAAGGGAAACATAGCAGATACAGTGAAGCTGATGAAGTTTCAAATAAAGACGGAGACCCCAATATCCCTGATGGGACGGAGTCGTCCAAAACAAAAAGGCGGAAAAAGAAAAGCAGGTCTTCACTTACCGTGGAAGGAACCAATACATCCGCAGATCCCGTGGAGGAAAAGGGGACCGAGATGCCCTGCAGCCTAGAGAAAATGGAGGATTCGTAATGCGGATGACAGAATATCCAGAGGGCCCAAGGCAGAAGTCGTGTAACCCAAAAAAGTGTCTGTCCGGTGCCAACAGTGAGGAACCCTCAACCAACCATCCCAGGGAAGCGGAACCGGAACCAGTGAGTGACGATCCCTTGACCAGCCCTGAAGATGCCCTGAAAAATGCCAGGCATAACTGTGATCTGCTCCGTGAACAATAAAAAATGGAGAGAGAAAATAATGCTGAGCTACAGAAGACGGTGCTCGCAATTTACTCGGCGGCCAAATCTGAGCTAGATGCAACAAACACTAATAAAGCCACCATGGTGGAAAAGCAGAGCCAAACCGATAAAATGATGGCTAAGCTTAAGCGGAAGTATGAGGAGGCACTGAAGGAGATTACAGTCTTTCAGCAAGAGGTTCACGGTCTTCGCCTAGAACTGAATGCCTGACAACAAGAATTCAACAGTGTCCGGACAGAGGTGAATGTATCCCAGAAGGAGGTTCATACACTCCGCACCGTATGCCTCACACCACGAGATCGGCAGCTGCCGCACAAAACTGGAAGTCTCCAAAAAGGAACTTCACAGTCTCGCTGAGGAGCTGGACAATTCTAAAAAAACTATTGTCAATCTTAATATAGATCTCAAAGTCTCTTAGAAGGAGCTTCATACCCTCAACCTAGAGACGGAAGTCTCACGCCAGGAGACAATCGGTCTCCAAGCAGAGGTGCAAAAATGGAAGGCAGACTACAAGGAGGCCCTGAATTTTACAGAGACTGAAAAAAGAGAAACTTTAAGACTAAAAAAAGAAAATTCTGAGTTGACAGACCACGTCAATGGAAAGAATGAAAAGCTCCACAAGTTGGAAAAAATAAAGAAACTTCTGGAAGGTGAAAAGGTTGAAGCAGAGCACCGACTGCAGAACCAACTGCAAGGTCTGCATACACAACTCCAGAATGCCAAGGAGAAGCACCGAACTCTGCAGGAAGAAAATCTGCAGGCTGCTAAAGTGCTGCAGGAACGTCTGAATACCCAGTGTGTCCCCACAGAGCAGTATGAGGAGCTAAAGGCCATGCTGCATGTCACCAGAGCATCATTGGAGGTGGAGCTTCGTTACCAGGTGACTCTATATGAGAGGGAGCAGGAGAAGGCCCAGAGACTGGAGCAAGAGCTGGAGAGACAGAGAGTCTGTTACATCCTCTTGAGTCAGTTCACCAAGGAGAAAACAGACGCAGCGGCAACCTTGATGACAAAAATTACTGAGCTCCAGAATATGAAGGAGGCACTGATACAAACTCAGAGCAAGCAAAGTGCGCAAATGAATTTCCTGAGAGGAGAATTGCAAGACGCACTCAAAAAACAGTGATCTCTCGCGGATGAGATTACAGTACTACAAGGACAAGTATTGACCCTGACCAAGCGTCAGTATCCCACAGCCACAAAAACCCAAAGAAAAAAGGATACAGTGAGAGCTGGGAACATCGCTCACCTAAAAAACAAGGTTGCAAAGTCTAAACCACTTAAGCAAGCACTAGCTAAACCTTCAGCCACCCAACAGGCAACAAAAAAAAGAAGAATCCTTAGCTGATGAAGCTGAAAAGATAGGACGTTCTGTGGAAGTGGATGTGGAATTGCAACTCAATCCAAAAGAGGCTGAACTGGCAACTCCATTGAGTGGAAAAAGTGCAGAAAGACAGCTTCAAGAGCAGAAAACTCAAAGGGCTACTCTCAAACGCTCTGCAACTGTCGCCATACAGTCTGTCTACAAAAAGAGGATCGCCCGACGCAAGAGAAATCGCATGAATGCGCACTCAGTAAAAAGACTTTACTTGGAAAATGTCCTCCTCGAGCGACTGAGGAGTGCTGATATCAAGCACCTTCGAGAGGAGACAAAAATAAACTGGAGAAAGGTCTCCAATCCCAGCGGTACTGAGGGTTCTCTTCCTCCATCCACTCTCATTCAAGTCACAGAGATATCTCGAATGAGAGTGGAAGGATAGGCTTGGGCCATGGTAAGCCCGAGCTTCCCACAAACAGGGGAGGTATGTAACAGGGTCTTATCCCTGTTAACAGGCTTGCCTCTAATCCAGCATTGTGCTGGTTAAATTGCACAGCAGCAATCAGCTAGTCTCCACCTGGCTGATTTGAACTATAGAAAAACCCTGTTCCCAGACACAGGAAAAGGATTCCTTAGTCCACAACTGGCCTGACCTAGGAAACAGACAGAGCAGAGGTTCCTGAGTCTCAAAGGGGAGACAGACAGAGGGATCACATATGTCTGGAGCTCACAAGACTTCT